>NC_056741.1:345556075-345613575 GCF_019279795.1 Protopterus annectens | reverse complement strand
ATGTGCATAATCTGTAGTATTGTGGGCTTGACTGTTGATGTACTGTAATGCTGCACCCACCCCGTACCAATGCCCCAGGTGTGGCTACTGACATCACATTTCTCACACAGTTATGTAGGTCCCTCTGGTATACCTCCAGGGCAGCAGCCTGTAGCTGGTGAGTATGGTGTTTGTTCAGGTTTGCCAATACACCAGTCATGTTATGGCCATGATATATTCCATGCACACATTTAACATATCTACCCATAATACATGCTATACATGTTCACGTATTGTTGATGTTAACTGCACTGCATCACAGTGGTCACCATGATGGTGCATCTGAAGAGTATGTCAGACTCCTGCAATATAACTAACATCCTGTCATTGCAAAATGTGTGCATAGAGATGAACATAATGGTGGGACAAATGGCCTACAGTAGGGACATGTCTGAAACATCACCCTTATACAGTGCTACAACAGTGTATATACCAGTATTACAATGGCAACTGTTACAGATCTGCACTACGGCATATCACAATACTGCAGTCTACAACTTTACAACCTGCAATGTGGTTCTAGCATGAGCAATGAATGTGTAATATGGAATCTTATGTTAGGACAGCAAATATGGGGAATACATACCTTCCAGAACTAGAAGCATATGTGTGCATACACTCCAGATAAAATATAGTGGAAGCAGCTGTTGAGATACTGGCAGTATGCATTCTTCATGAATATGGACCTTCCAGCAAGTACAGGTCCCCAATGTCACACCAATAAATGGTCTGCTATCCAAGATGTTTGGCTATCAAATGTGCCCACTTACCTGCAACAGAGGCAGCCATCGCTTGCACACATCTTACATGCCATGATGTGGACTCCATACCCAACAGGTAGCACCCAGGAGTTGGACATGTAGCCATACCTCACCATTGCATATACCATGGCAAACAGTGCATACAGTCATGTATGTGGCGAGGATGCATGGGACAGGATTAATGTAGAAAATAAACAGATGGCCATCCAATACAGATGATGTCACATGTTGCAAACTGGTCAAGCAGGCTGCCTAGTAACATACCACAACACTGAAGGAATTGCAGAAATGTCTAGCAAGGAGTAGCTGTGCAGTACCCATGTCAGCAATTGCCTGGTCTCTGCATAAATGTGGCCCATGGGTTAGGGTAATCAGATGGGACAGTTATACCACAGGAAACATCAGCCAGGCCTCTCTACAGGTAGCACATGCATAACAGAAAATGTCCCCAAAAGACATGCGTTCCAATGTGTACTGGTGTACCAAGACAACATTGGAAACCTACAAACAGTATCAATTAAGATACATATGCTGCAAACCAACACCC
Source organism: Protopterus annectens (assembly GCF_019279795.1). NCBI lineage: Eukaryota > Metazoa > Chordata > Ceratodontiformes > Protopteridae > Protopterus > Protopterus annectens. Next base: position 345,612,228 of record NC_056741.1, on the reverse strand, counting down.
CACCTCAGGCCCACCATCCCCATCTGTACCTTGCTGGTGCCAGTGTACACCTGTATGTTTGCCATTCATTAGCTGGGACTAGGCTGGTACACATGGTGTTCAGTGTTTGGAACACTGCAAAATAACACACATGTGTAGGCCATAGTTGTCAAGCATCTGCAAAAGGATAAGGGCGGGGAAGGGGTATCATCATGACACAACAGTGCATTGAAGCAGAGATCCAAAGGATGCTACAAATGGCTGTATCTGCATACAGTCTTGGTCAGGAACTGTGGCAAGCATAACACTGACTCTTCACAGCAATAGTGATGGCAGTGTGTGACCTCCAAGGGATGTGCACACCTTGCAATCATGCAGAGTTGGGGAACATTTGTAGGGCAGACTGACCAAATACTAGCAAAAACAGATGGCCCATGCAAGTATACTCCAGCTAGGAATAGTGACTGCTGTAGTACACATAACAGTAGGTGCAACAAACCATCATGATAAGGGCGCCCACACATATGCACCCACAAAGTGTATGCATCCCAATCAGCATCTGCACAATTAACACATTTGTTTGACACTGCATTTGATTGTACAGGTCATATGTCACATATCAGGGTCATGTAATGTTAACATATGCAGTAATGTGGTCCCATGGCATATTAAGGGAGAGGGTGTTATATCAATAAGGGTGTGTATGTACACTCCCCATAGCCACGGTAAGGTTTGAAGGTTGCCAGTTTAATTGTATTGTATTGGCCATACATGCACCGCTGATGATGAGATCTGTAAATCAGACATCAGGCATTCACAAATGACATCTGTCCACATATCATCCCAGGTATGTGTCAGACAAACACATAGGGGCTGTGAGCAGCAGAGCAAACATAACTGATACAATAATACACATTCAGCAATGGTGTGTACACCTGTGAGGTATGGTGCACAATACATGCCAGGGTGCCAAACAGGTGCACAGCAATACTGTGTATATGGGTGCAGTGTGTTCCAGGGGAAGGGGCATCATCTACTAACACAACCCATGCATCACAGAGATGTGTAATGTTGCTAGCATGGATTGACTATAGCTGCACTGCATGCTGTTAAGTGCCATATGTCATGCATGTTGACAGATGGGTAATGGGAGGTCTGTGTGTAATATCTTTGTGCAACCTTACCTGTAAGTGTGTGTGTGTGTGTGTGAGGGGTGGTATTTTGTCTGTAAGTGCAATCTGGTGGAGTGGAGGGGGATTGATGTATGCAGGATGTGTGTGTGTGTGTGTGTGTGTGTGTGTGTGTGTGTGTGTGTGTGTGTGTGTGTCCATGTATGCACACATATGAGTGTGGGGTTGTTCATACCTCTCAACTTCCCTTTGAAATTGTGCAGTACATGGACATGGACAGACACATGAGACACCAGGAATACTTGTCTGACATGTAATCACAGGACAGCTGATAGTATAATAAGATCTGTAGCATGGAATATGCATTGGGAGGGAAACTAGACAACAGAGATACTGTTATAATTGCAATCAGCAAAAGGGAGAAAGAATAACCATGTATGCAGCACTACAGATGCATTGGGGAATTACTAGACAACACCAGAGAGTGTTTCCAAATATTACTGTAGTCCACATAAAAAGTTAATAGAGCAACAGATCTTGCATCTACTGAACAATAGTTATGTATGACACTCCAGTGCGTGACATTATTGAGTGACTGTAGTAGCCCCTAACATATGGGGGGCATGCCCAAGATGTCTGGATAAACCCAGGGTGAACAGTGGATGACATCAGGGAGTCTTTGAAAAACCGACTCCAATCAAGTCAAGGAGGTAATGGAGTAACAGGTCATGTTTTGTGATCACTTTTCTAGGCAGTTAGAAGAATGATACGTTAATGATTGGTATTAATGACTGTAAGTATCCAAGACTGATGCAGGATGGGGAACTTAAGAGAATAAACAAGGGACAGTCTGTAAACTCAGGGAAAGGTAAGTATTATGGTGGAATGTCAGGGTGTGTGTGTGTGTGTGTGTGTGTGTACTGTTAAGCAATGATGTACAGATCTTAATGTGCATTTCTTGTTTTCCTCTCACAGGTGGCGAGGTGGGTCAGGGTCCCTCCTGCAGGCAATCTGATGTTGGTGTCTATACAGACACTGAAAATGATGATAGGTGTGTTGAGACACAGGCGGGGTTGTCAGAGGCTGAAGTTGCACCATCGTTTGACATCCTACTGTTATCCACCCCATCCCTGCACACAGTCACAGTGCCTATACATACCCCATCACCAGTGGCCATAGCAGGGGGACAGTTGGCGGTTGGTGGCAGGGCACAGGACAGTGTGGTATCTATGGCATATGTGTCTGGACACAGCAGCGATAGCTGGACATTGGCAGATGTACTGGGGTGCTAGTTGGAGGGCTGCTGGTTATCGTGCCCCTGGCAGAAGTGCAACATCTGGTACCACCCGACGCATGTTTCAGGCTGTCATGGAGGCGTAGGCAGATATGGAATGGTACACCTTTCAGGCTCTGAGGCTGCAGAGGGCTACTCATTCAGCTGTTACTGACAACATCCGTGATCTTCCAGGTGCCCTCTGTTATTATACAGAGGTCATGGATAGATGGTGGGGTGAGATGGTGGGACTCCTCGACCGTGGATTGTCCATGCTCGAGCGTGTGGTGGGAGCACTGCGATGGCCACATGCACATGGCCCTGGCCAGTCACAGGAGGGACCTGGTTCCAGCAGACATATGTTATCAGGGGAGAGTACCATATCGTGGCTTGTACCTGGACGTGCCCATGGAGCACCTGGCAGGCACAGTTCTCATGTCCATGGCTGGAGGTGGTGAACTGCACACCAAGCCAGGTATGCTCTGCAGCTGTCCAACAAACACCTGTATAGGGCAGCCACATGGTGGAACTATGTGCATGCATACTCACACACAATACAAACACAGCTAGGGCAGTCCCATACCTACACACACCGCATCACCATGGCCATATCAATAATTAAAACCCCTCACTCACACACATGGTGTCAAATGTATGGCTCAGCCTAGGTCTCTGGAAAACCAACACACCCTGTGCATATGATGATACCTGTGCCACATCTCTGTCATCCATAAAATCAATTCAGGGACAGGCTAACATGGTTCTGATGCACAGGGTGACTGTACTATGGTGTACCAATGTACTGCTGTGTAACATATTGTCAGCAGTAAAGTTTAATGCTTACATGTCAGGAAGTGTAGCTATCCAGCCATGATGCATTATAGCCATTATTAACAGTGAGTGATTGTGGTCTTCATAATGTAATCCATTTTTGTTGTAGGTGTCCATATGTCAGCAGGAGTATGGTCTGCTGTTGTATCCTACAAGGGGTTTGGCACTGTGGTGACACCTTGACTGTGCCATATCCTGGGTACAGGTGAACAGATGTCACAGGTCTGTATAACACTTACTGCCTGTGCCACATGGCTGATAGGTCTGGGGCAGTGTATACAGGAGAGTGCATGATGGCTGCTGTTAGCAGCCCTTCTACAGTAGACAATGGTAAGTGTACTGGGTGGTACACACCACATGTTTGTGTATAACACACACAGAGGCTTTGGTGCTAATGCAATACACAGAGAATACTGTACACATGGATGTATGTACCTGTGCAAGGAACCCATTGTAGCCAATCTAATTCCACCATGCCAGAATAGGCACAACAACACATTGGGGAATAAGCAGTCTGCTAGTTTAATGTCATTGGCGATGGTACTGGCAGGGTATATGTCACCTAACCCCAATGTAGTGCAATCCTCAACTCGGTAAACATATGTGTGCTGGTATGGGTGGCACAGCCCTACACTTTGGAATGTGAGAGGTGCCATAGAACCGCAGATAGCATGATAGACAACTACATAACCTGTTAACTTGACCTGTACAGTATTACGTCCAGCTAATCAGGGGGATACACTCAACAGTAACTGCAATTATGGTGGCTTTGTCCACAACAGCCACACCCAGCTATATATACCAACCCCAGTATCGCTGCACACCTATACAGTGGGGAAGAGGGCATTTACACATCTAACACTAGTTGTGATGGAATGTATATCCACAGGATGAAACCTGTAAAATATCAGCATATGCCAGGCAGTTCTAGGACAGATGACCTCCTGGGACATGTATATTACCAAACTGAAGCAGATTCCTCCACATATATGCACACTCTTACTTGGCAACACTGGGACTAGACCCCTACCTAGGTATGTAGTGCTACTGATGTGTGTGGCTTTAATTACTCACACCACACAGCTCTTAGTATGAGGTGTGTTCCAGGTTACATGTTACATGAAGAACATCCTCAGGCATGTACAGTATGGTAATGGGGGATGCACTGGTTGTTTATGGACAATATATAGTGTAACATACTGTCATATACAAATTGACAAACACATAACAGACAGAGATATGGGAGACCTGGGCCTATCAGTGCTAACTACCTTGTTAATTACCTTGTCAGTGTGTCCATTGTGTTACAGGTAAGTTGCACACAACACATGCATAACTAGGCTGGATAGTGTTATCAGTTACCTGGATGGTTGATGGTGACTGTGGTCCCCATACACTGGAACATGGGACATGTACCGGGGGTACCATGGTGTAATGACAGTATACCCAGCACCCACACCCCACTGTGGATATTGCACTCACTGAAACCTATGATAACACTCTGACATACCCAGCATCACACATTGACCAGGGCTGCAATACAACCCCTTGTTCATCTTAAGAGTGCTACTACAGGGATATGCATGTAATGCACATGCCAGCAGCATAGTAGGGTGATGCATTGTCATGCCTCTCCTACAGTCAGCAACATCGCTATCCCTAATACTGTGTGGCAATGTGTATTGTAATAGGAGAATGTGGCCTCAGAATATTGTACCTTACATATATACACACATGCACACATACACACACTTACCAGAACTCATTGGGTATCCCATGCCTATCAACCCATTTGTACAACAGTGTTGTGCTGGTACTGCAAGGCCCAGGTTGCCCTTAGGGAGAAGAGTGTAACAAGGTACATGTAATGTCTGGTACAGCAGCAGCCACATCTAACTATGGCAATGGGGGGGGTGCGGTGGGTGTAAAGGGCCTCAGGGTATTCCCAACTACAGCTCTACAAACATATAGACACTAATATTCTCAGTAATGCACACGTACACATTTGTCACTACTGGGGTGCATCGATGCAGTTGTTCATAGGTGTGTACCAGGGTATTGTCCGTGGAGAGATGGGAAGTGTAGGAGATTTGTGTACAGTGGTATCATGCCACCTGCCATGTGCCAGAAGGCCATCTATCAACAGATACCAATGGGGTGATCCTCGGGGTGAGAGTGACATGCATCAGACAGTCATCAGGGTGCCTCTTTCAGAGGGCCAGTGAGGTACTCCAGTTGACATGTATGCAACATGTATTACACAACATGGTCAGTGTCTGTCTTGGAGACCTGTACCCAAACATGTTCTGTTGACTGTGGTAGTGTAGTTGAGGTATCCATGGCATGTGGCATTCATAACACAGCTGGGCAGACATGTCAATGCCAGTCAAGCATAGGTTGCCTGTAAGCATCCAAGATGGATACCTGACATCTGCACATCTGTACAGAGGATAGACAGACATCAGCTAGCCAACTAGCTATGCATTAGGATGAATGTGTTGACAGATAGACGTCTGACACCGATAGGTATGCCATTACTACATGACGGCAGACCTAACTGACATGTACTATGCACACAGTAGTCTACAGTTATTTTCCACATGTCAGATCATTATCCAGTAGGAAATATTTAATGAGCCACAGCTCACACACCAGGAACATGACAGCGAGAACTCACTTTGCATGCAGGGGTGTTTGTTTCCAGTATTACAATTTGCAATCTACTCTTACTTGGGAAAGCACTGTCAACATTAGTAAGGTAATGATACACTACATGCCAGTGTGACTGCATATAACCTGGGATACAACCCATGTATGTAACACATTCAAACAGAAAAGAGTGTTGTACAAGCCATATATACTCAAGTGTCCCAGACAGTAGACTCACACCCCTTGCTACTGTAATGACAGCACATAGATGCATGTTATGCACATAGCATTAAGTACACTTATTAAAGATGGCATTACCCTGCTATCTTATCAGACTGGAATGTGAGCACTGGTTACCAGGCTGAGCCATGCTTAGCAGGTTTCATTATTGCTGCAATATTACAGCTAAGCACATTTGCGCACTGGTAAGCGAAGCCTTCATGGTGTAAGTGCCCGTACTTTTAACCATATGTTAGCACTGCTTAGCTTTGCGCAAACCCATGCAAACATGGTTAAAGCTGCTCAAAACTGCCTTAACCACTCTGTATCCAACAGCCCTTGTTCTGCCCAGCAACAAAATAACCAGCCCTTGAAAGTCTTGAACCCATCACCCTGTACACTATAGTCACAGCATTTAACCACTAAGCCATGACAGCTGTGAAGACAAGTGTTGTTTTTCCAATATATAGAGCTGCCAGTACACATACTGAATAGGTATCTAGGTACTAGTAAATGTGGAAAGTGTACCAAATGTAAGTATATAGTTCCACAGTTTAAAACCTTGAATGGGATTGTTTTTGAAACTAAAGGAACTTTTAATTGTAAATCAGAACAGGTAATTTATGGTATAGAATGCCCCTGTGGCAAATTTTACATTGGAGAAACTAAAAGAACGCTGTGTTGTAGGTTAAAAGAACATGTCAGAGATATTAAAAATCAGAAAGAAAGTAGCCCTTTGGCAGTACATTTTTATAAGTATCATAATAGTAAACCTGACAATTTAAAAGCAACAGTATTGGATAAAGTTAATAATGAGGCATATTGTAGTGAACAGCAAGTAAAACAAATATTAAGGAGAAAGGAACTATGTCTTATACTAAAATTTAATACTTTAAGTCCAAATGGACTGAATCATGACTGTTCTTGGAAAAGTTTGGAATAAGTTTAGGAAAAATGTATATTTTTCTTTGTATAGATGTTTTTTTTAAACACATTTTTTACTGTGTGTAGTTTGTCTTCTTAAATTCTTAATTGGTAATTAATTGAGTGCAATTACTTGATTGTTAGTAGAGGTGTGTCTTTTGAAATGTATTTAAAGTGAGTATTTAGTGTTGTGGAATTTTTACTCTGTAAAGGCAAGTTTGCCGAGGCGCTAGAGAAAATTATTGTGGAGAAGAAGTTATTGTGCTTTTTACCTTCGAGTGGATTAAATTAATATCCAGAAGTGCAGTGGAGTTTTTCTTTCGTGGTAATACTGATCGTATTTCTATTTTCCTTTGGTGGTTTTTGCAATCTTCATGGCTAGTGACTCCTTTGCTGCACTTCCAAGAATGTTTAGAGAATCTGGTATGGACAATACTCAAAAATCTATGGACAGTTTCTTGGTTTCATCTAATGGAACAGTGGGTGCCTTGAATGTTAATAATGGAATAGGGAGAGAAGATGTCTCTGTTCCTGAGAGAGCTTCAGCAATGTATAATAAATGGCAGCAAGACAGAAAGCTGTGGCAGCAAAATCCGTTTGCTAGAATTGGCAGGAAATCGGATGCTACAGTTGCTCCTGATATTCAAGAATTATTTTCTCAGATAGTGAAGTTGTTATACAAAGAGACATCTGTTTTTTTGAATCTCCAAAGTTTACAGCGGTATGAAGAGTTAGATATTACCTCGGGTCTACGAACTGTGAAAAGTCCATCGACCCGCTTGATTTGATGAATGCCGAGGATAAGCAGTTTCATGACAGATGGATACAAGCTGCACATCGGTGCAGTAGAGACTGGGTCCGTATATTAATAGAAAGAGACAATCTAAAAAAACAGAAGTTAAGAGAAGAAATTAAGAATCTGTGTGTAGAAATTTGTAACAAAATCAAAAGTGAGGATCTACAGCAGTTTTTAGTGCAAACTAATCAACAATTATTGGACTATGAGTCAGATTTAATAGAACGGAAGAAAAACAAGTTACATAGGGACTTGCGTGATTACGACAACAAGAGGGCGTTCCTATTCAACACCAAAGTGAACCGGAAGCGAGTAAAATTTGAACGAGCTGAGCATAATGGCGTGGGAGGAGGAAAAGGACAAGCTTCAGCTGAAAGTGGCTTATCACACATGGAAGATGACTCAGATGCCGTAATATTTCCAGCACTCCCCAATCCAGGAAATAGCAAGGGATTGGAATGTTTTCAAAATGATCGTTCCAGTCGCAAGCGGAGTTGGAATGGACAGGGACAGCAGAGGGGAGGGTTTGGGAATCAGCGGTATCATAAAAGGGGTAAATGGTACTGATTTTAACAACGAGATGGAATGTCCATTGAACTGTGAGTATATTGTTAATTTGTCAGGAATTGAACTAACAGAGAGTGATAGAAATGTATTAAATAAAGGGCTAAAATTCATTCCAACTGTTTTACCCAGAATTCATATGTTAAAGGCTGATGTTTATAATTTTAGAAAGTTACATCTTATGGATTTCTTTAAAAATAATAAGGATGTAAATGTTGAAAGTGAAGGAAATGAATTTATAGAGTTTAATATAACTAGTACAGATGATGAGTTTTTCTTGTGACTCGGAATTAGATAATAGAGAATGTAATGAATTGGATACTAGCAAAATTAAGGTAAAAAGTTTTTTTACACCTCCATATCGTAATGACAATATCAAATATCTATATAAATCATTATTGCATAATTTAGAAGCAGATTTTTATTATTTTAAGCAGTATCAAGCACAAATTAATTATAATTTACATAAAGCAGAATGGAATAGTTTAATAAACTTGGGGCAAAATGATAATATTGTATTTAAACCCTCGGATAAAGGGGGAAAATTGGTAATATTAAATGTCATCCAATACTTGGATATGTGTTATGCACATTTACAGAAAAATGAAGTATATGAAAAAATTAAAATATCTGAATATGTGGATGCACAGAGGAAATATGAGTATATTATAGATAAAGGTTACAGATTAAGACATTTTTCTTATAAAGATGTAAAAGAAAAATTTAATATAAATAAACCAAGAATGCCATGTTTTTACTGTTTACCAAAGTTACATAAAAATGAGTTTCCCCACGGGACGTCCCATAGTTTCAGCTACTGATAGTTTTTACATAATATGTCTATTTTTTTACATACATATTTAGTACCGTATGTATATAGACTGCCATCATATGTAAAGGATGTATTTTCTTTAATTAATTGTATAAAAACTATAAGATGGGAAGAAAGTATGTATTTTGTGGTGATAGATGTTGTGAGCTTATATACAAGTATAAAACATGAGGATGGACTGTTGGCTGCTAAGCAATGTATAGGTGATACAGTTGTTGCTGATTATGTGTTAGAATTGCTACAAATGTGCTTAAATAATAATATATTTGAGTTCAATGGAGATATCTATAGACAAAGGCAAGGTACAGCAATGGGGGCTGCCTTTGCTCCCAGTTATGCCAATATTTTTATGGGTATATTTGAGAATAAATATATATATACCAATTCCTTTTATAAAAAATATGTCTATGGATATTTCCGTTATATCGATGATTTGTTGTTTGTATGTAGGGGAGGAAAAGACAGTATTCATCAGTTTTTGATGGAGATTGAGAATAACAACATGAATATAAAATTTGACGGATTACAAATGGGTAATACGGTACAATATTTGGATATTACCTTAAAAGGACATAATAATTTATTGATAGAATATCAAATACATAGGAAGTTCCAGGGTTCAGGCTCGGTGTTGTATGGCACTAGTTACCATCCACCACATGTTATTAAATCTATTCCTTACACTGAATTCAATAGAGTAAAGCGACTATGTAATAACCCTAATATTAGGAGAAAGAATACCTATCAAGTTATAATAAATTTAAGAATAGAGGATATCCTGAGAGTGAATTAAAGTATAGTCTCAAAAATCAAAAACAATTGTAAAATGGTAGTAGGGTAGTAACTATAATAAGAAAGAAGTAAAAGATACAGTTTATTTTGTTTCAACATACTGTACTGTCTGAACAAGTCAAGACACGAGTAATGTTCAGCTGGAATGTTCTTAAAAAGGAATTAGATTCTTTGAATAATAATGGGCTTAGTTTCTCTTATAATAGAGGAAGGAATGTTCAGGATTTTATAGTACATAGTCGATTTAAAACACCAAGGATGTTAATGTACAAACAGGTGAAACATCTAGGTACTAGTAAATGTGGAAAGTGTACCATATGTAAGTATATAGTTCCACAGTTTAAAACCTTGAATGGGATTGTTTTTGAAACTAAAGGAACTTTTAATTGTAAATCAGAACAGGTAATTTATGGTATAGAATGCCCCTGTGGCAAATTTTACATTGGAGAAACTAAAAGAACGCTGTGTTGTAGGTTAAAAGAACATGTCAGAGATATTAAAAATCAGAAAGAAAGTAACCCTTTGGCAGTACATTTTATAAGTATCATAATAGTAAACCTGACAATTTAAAAGCAACAGTATTGGATAAAGTTAATAATGAGGCATATTGTAGTGAACAGCAAGTAAAACAAATATTAAGGAGAAAGGAACTATGTCTTATACTAAAATTTAATACTTTAAGTCCAAATGGACTGAATCATGACTGTTCTTGGAAAAGTTTGGAATAAGTTTAGGAAAAATGTATATTTTTCTTTTGTATAGATGTTTTTAAACACATTTTTACTGTGTGTAGTTTGTCTTCTTAAATTCTTAATTGGTAATTAATTGAGTGCAATTACTTGATTGTTAGTAGAGGTGTGTCTTTTGAAATGTATTTAAAGTGAGTATTTAGTGTTGTGGAATTTTTACTCTGTAAAGGCAAGTTTGCCGAGGCGCTAGAGAAAATTATTGTGGAGAAGAAGTTATTGTGCTTTTTACCTTCGAGTGGATTAAATTAATATCCAGAAGTGCAGTGGAGTTTTTCTTTCGTGGTAATACTGATCGTATTTCTATTTTCCTTTGGTGGTTTTTGCTATCAGTGCTAACTACCTTGTTAATTACCTTGTCAGTGTGTCCATTGTGTTACAGGTAAGTTGCACACAACACATGCATAACTAGGCTGGATAGTGTTATCAGTTACCTGGATGGTTGATGGTGACTGTGGTCCCCATACACTGGAACATGGGACATGTACCGGGGTACCATGGTGTAATGACAGTATACCCAGCACCCACACCCCACTGTGGATATTGCACTCACTGAAACCTATGATAACACTCTGACATACCCAGCATCACACATTGACCAGGGCTGCAATACAACCCCTTGTTCATCTTAAGAGTGCTACTACAGGGATATGCATGTAATGCACATGCCAGCAGCATAGTAGGGTGATGCATTGTCATGCCTCTCCTACAGTCAGCAACATCGCTATCCCTAATACTGTGTGGCAATGTGTATTGTAATAGGAGAATGTGGCCTCAGAATATTGTACCTTACATATATACACACATGCACACATACACACACTTACCAGAACTCATTGGGTATCCCATGCCTATCAACCCATTTGTACAACAGTGTTGTGCTGGTACTGCAAGGCCCAGGTTGCCCTTAGGGAGAAGAGTGTAACAAGGTACATGTAATGTCTGGTACAGCAGCAGCCACATCTAACTATGGCAATGGGGGTGCGGTGGGTGTAAAGGGCCTCAGGGTATTCCCAACTACAGCTCTACAAACATATAGACACTAATATTCTCAGTAATGCACACGTACACATTTGTCACTACTGGGGTGCATCGATGCAGTTGTTCATAGGTGTGTACCAGGGTATTGTCCGTGGAGAGATGGGAAGTGTAGGAGATTTGTGTACAGTGGTATCATGCCACCTGCCATGTGCCAGAAGGCCATCTATCAACAGATACCAATGGGGTGATCCTCGGGGTGAGAGTGACATGCATCAGACAGTCATCAGGGTGCCTCTTTCAGAGGGCCAGTGAGGTACTCCAGTTGACATGTATGCAACATGTATTACACAACATGGTCAGTGTCTGTCTTGGAGACCTGTACCCAAACATGTTCTGTTGACTGTGGTAGTGTAGTTGAGGTATCCATGGCATGTGGCATTCATAACACAGCTGGGCAGACATGTCAATGTCAGTCAAGCATAGGTTGCCTGTAAGCATCCAAGATGGATACCTGACATCTGCACATCTGTACAGAGGATAGACAGACATCAGCTAGCCAACTAGCTATGCATTAGGATGAATGTGTTGACAGATAGACGTCTGACACCGATAGGTATGCCATTACTACATGACGGCAGACCTAACTGACATGTACTATGCACACAGTAGTCTACAGTTATTTTCCACATGTCAGATCATTATCCAGTAGGAAATATTTAATGAGCCACAGCTCACACACCAGGAACATGACAGCGAGAACTCAGAGTCCATCTTTGCATGCAGGGGTGTTTGTTTCCAGTATTACAATTTGCAATCTACTCTTACTTGGGAAAGCACTGTCAACATTAGTAAGGTAATGATACACTACATGCCAGTGTGACTGCATATAACCTGGGATACAACCCATGTATGTAACACATTCAAACAGAAAAGAGTGTTGTACAAGCCATATATACTCAAGTGTCCCAGACAGTAGACTCACACCCCTTGCTACTGTAATGACAGCACATAGATGCATGTTATGCACATGGCATTAAATACACTTATTAAAGATGGCATTACCCTGCTATCTTATCAGACTGGAATGTGAGCACTGGTTACCAGGCTGAGCCATGCTTAGCAGGTTTCATTATTGCTGCAATATTACAGCTAAGCACATTTGCGCACTGGTAAGCGAAGCCTTCATGGTGTAAGTGCCCGTACTTTTAACCATATGTTAGCACTGCTTAGCTTTGCGCAAACCCATGCAAACATGGTTAAAGCTGCTCAAAACTGCCTTAACCACTCTGTATCCAACAGCCCTTGTTCTGCCCAGCAACAAAATAACCAGCCCTTGAAAGTCTTGAACCCATCACCCTGTACACTATAGTCACAGCATTTAACCACTAAGCCATGACAGCTGTGAAGACAAGTGTTGTTTTTCCAATATATAGAGCTGCCAGTACACATACTGAATAGGTATCTAGGTACTAGTAAATGTGGAAAGTGTACCAAATGTAAGTATATAGTTCCACAGTTTAAAACCTTGAATGGGATTGTTTTTGAAACTAAAGGAACTTTTAATTGTAAATCAGAACAGGTAATTTATGGTATAGAATGCCCCTGTGGCAAATTTTACATTGGAGAAACTAAAAGAACGCTGTGTTGTAGGTTAAAAGAACATGTCAGAGATATTAAAAATCAGAAAGAAAGTAGCCCTTTGGCAGTACATTTTTATAAGTATCATAATAGTAAACCTGACAATTTAAAAGCAACAGTATTGGATAAAGTTAATAATGAGGCATATTGTAGTGAACAGCAAGTAAAACAAATATTAAGGAGAAAGGAACTATGTCTTATACTAAAATTTAATACTTTAAGTCCAAATGGACTGAATCATGACTGTTCTTGGAAAAGTTTGGAATAAGTTTAGGAAAAATGTATATTTTTCTTTTTGTATAGATGTTTTTTTAAACACATTTTTTACTGTGTGTAGTTTGTCTTCTTAAATTCTTAATTGGTAATTAATTGAGTGCAATTACTTGATTGTTAGTAGAGGTGTGTCTTTTGAAATGTATTTAAAGTGAGTATTTAGTGTTGTGGAATTTTTACTCTGTAAAGGCAAGTTTGCCGAGGCGCTAGAGAAAATTATTGTGGAGAAGAAGTTATTGTGCTTTTTACCTTCGAGTGGATTAAATTAATATCCAGAAGTGCAGTGGAGTTTTTCTTTCGTGGTAATACTGATCGTATTTCTATTTTCCTTTGGTGGTTTTTGCTATCAGTGCTAACTACCTTGTTAATTACCTTGTCAGTGTGTCCATTGTGTTACAGGTAAGTTGCACACAACACATGCATAACTAGGCTGGATAGTGTTATCAGTTACCTGGATGGTTGATGGTGACTGTGGTCCCCATACACTGGAACATGGGACATGTACCGGGGGTACCATGGTGTAATGACAGTATACCCAGCACCCACACCCCACTGTGGATATTGCACTCACTGAAACCTATGATAACACTCTGACATACCCAGCATCACACATTGACCAGGGCTGCAATACAACCCCTTGTTCATCTTAAGAGTGCTACTACAGGGATATGCATGTAATGCACATGCCAGCAGCATAGTAGGGTGATGCATTGTCATGCCTCTCCTACAGTCAGCAACATCGCTATCCCTAATACTGTGTGGCAATGTGTATTGTAATAGGAGAATGTGGCCTCAGAATATTGTACCTTACATATATACACACATGCACACATACACACACTTACCAGAACTCATTGGGTATCCCATGCCTATCAACCCATTTGTACAACAGTGTTGTGCTGGTACTGCAAGGCCCAGGTTGCCCTTAGGAGAAGAGTGTAACAAGGTACATGTAATGTCTGGTACAGCAGCAGCCACATCTAACTATGGCAATGGGGTGCGGTGGGTGTAAGGGCCTCAGGGTATTCCCAACTACAGCTCTACAAACATATAGACACTAATATTCTCAGTAATGCACACGCACACATTTGTCACTACTGGGGTGCATCGATGCAGTTGTTCATAGGTGTGTACCAGGGTATTGTCCGTGGAGAGATGGGAAGTGTAGGAGATTTGTGTACAGTGGTATCATGCCACCTGCCATGTGCCAGAAGGCCATCTATCAACAGATACCAATGGGGTGATCCTCGGGTGAGAGTGACATGCATCAGACAGTCATCAGGGTGCCTCTTTCAGAGGGCCAGTGAGGTACTCCAGTTGACATGTATGCAACATGTATTACACAACATGGTCAGTGTCTGTCTTGGAGACCTGTACCCAAACATGTTCTGTTGACTGTGGTAGTGTAGTTGAGGTATCCATGGCATGTGGCATTCATAACACAGCTGGGCAGACATGTCAATGTCAGTCAAGCATAGGTTGCCTGTAAGCATCCAAGATGGATACCTGACATCTGCACATCTGTACAGAGGATAGACAGACATCAGCTAGCCAACTAGCTATGCATTAGGATGAATGTGTTGACAGATAGACATCTGACACCGATAGGTATGCCATTACTACATGACGGCAGACCTAACTGACATGTACTATGCACACAGTAGTCTACAGTTATTTTCCACATGTCAGATCATTATCCAGTAGGAAATATTTAATGAGCCACAGCTCACACACCAGGAACATGACAGCGAGAACTCAGAGTCCATCTTTGCATGCAGGGGTGTTTGTTTCCAGTATTACAATTTGCAATCTACTCTTACTTGGGAAAGCACTGTCAACATTAGTAAGGTAATGATACACTACATGCCAGTGTGACTGCATATAACCTGGGATACAACCCATGTATGTAACACATTCAAACAGAAAAGAGTGTTGTACAAGCCATATATACTCAAGTGTCCCAGACAGTAGACTCACACCCCTTGCTACTGTAATGACAGCACATAGATGCATGTTATGCACATGGCATTAAATACACTTATTAAAGATGGCATTACCCTGCTATCTTATCAGACTGGAATGTGAGCACTGGTTACCAGGCTGAGCCATGCTTAGCAGGTTTCATTATTGCTGCAATATTACAGCTAAGCACATTTGCGCACTGGTAAGCGAAGCCTTCATGGTGTAAGTGCCCGTACTTTTAACCATATGTTAGCACTGCTTAGCTTTGCGCAAACCCATGCAAACATGGTTAAAGCTGCTCAAAACTGCCTTAACCACTCTGTATCCAACAGCCCTTGTTCTGCCCAGCAACAAAATAACCAGCCCTTGAAAGTCTTGAACCCATCACCCTGTACACTATAGTCACAGCATTTAACCACTAAGCCATGACAGCTGTGAAGACAAGTGTTGTTTTTCCAATATATAGAGCTGCCAGTACACATACTGAATAGTACTGAACAATTGCTGTGACTTCTACAATTGTGTAGTACTTGTTAGTGATATTACTGTTGAATCATGTATGTTGTTATATCTAAATATACACATATCAGATAAATATGGTGTGATATATACACAACAGTAATGTTTGCACATTACAAGGATATGTGTATATATATATATACATATATATATATATATATATATATATATATATATATATATATATATATATATATATATGGCCACACTTGTTCAGAACTTGTTGTTAGCACTAAATAAGCTACAAATGACTACAACACTAAACCTTACTCTTTACCTAGAGGAAACAGTTTTGTACTTACTTTCCTCACTTGCTTAGAGAAAAACAGCTCTTATACCCACTTTCCTCACTTGTCTAGAGGAAAGTAGTTTTTATTCAGGCATGTCCAAGGGTCAGCTCCCAGTGTTCTCTCTTGTCTGTCTGATGAATCTGGACATCTTGGGACAATGTAGCAATTGCCTCATGTACACAGACAACCCTCTCCTCCTACCACCCAACACCACAACCTGTGAGAGATGCACTTATCTAGCCAAACTGGAGGTAGAGAAGAAGTTAAACACTTGCACCACACCACACATCACATAGTCCCACTAAACCTACACCACCAAAATCCACAGATAGAAAAACAAAAAATTTGCAGAGGCTCTCAATAATAATCTGCTGAAGCAACAGAGACATCCAAAGCAGAAATGCAAGCAACCTGCACCCCCCACACAACCCAAATGACACATAGACCACAGGCTCAGTGTGCCAATAAACCACAGCCCATAAGGCAAAACAATGTACCCAACACACTAGTCATTGGTGACTCTATAGTCAGGCACACTGATGTCCCACTCACCAGGCTAAACAAAAAGAAGGTTACTGTCAGCTGCCTGTTGGGTGCCAGGATCTGTCACATAACCCATGCACACAGGTCACTCCACAACAAGTACAAATATGACTCTGTCATTGTCCATGTTGGTCTGAATGACCTGAGATGTACCTCCCTGGACTACATGAAAACAGACATGGAAGAGCTGTCCAATCTTGTAGCCCAGGCAGGTATAACCCTAGCCCTGAGTAGCATCCTGCTGTCACCCAGAATTACATCGCAGTACAAGGACAAAATGACTGACTTCAACAATTGTCTAAGCTTCTGGTATCATTCTAAGGGGATCCAGTATCTGTCTGCCTGTTACGACATGGTCGACAGGCCATGATGCTTTGCCAGAGATGGCCTGCACCTGTCGACCCTGGGATTCTGGATACTGGCTAAGGGTCTTGCCACCCCTATAGTGCCTTTTTTAGGCAAGGCTGAAATGACAAATTCACCACCATAACAGGAACAGGAAAGCAAAAACTGAGGGTAATGCTACTCAATGCTAGAAGTCTAAATCTCAAAATGCACTCACTCAAGGCACTCCTTAAAATGGAGAACATTGATATCTGTGCAGTGACTGAGACCTGGTTCAAGGCTGTAGAGAGCACCCCTGCATTACCAGGCTATAACTCATACCACACTTTTCCGTCATCTAACCTGGACCAGAACACCAAAGGCAGAGGTGTGTCCATATTCATTAAGGATATCCACACCTCCAGGCTAGTTGCGCAGCATAATGCATCCAAGGTTATCCAAGTGCAACTAACTCTGGGCAAAACTGCAATCCAAATTGTAACTCGCTACAGATCACCCACCATGCCACAGGATTCCCACTCCTCATTTCTTTATACACTGGAAAATATTAGGGTTCAACCAAACACCCTAATAATGGGTGATTTCAACTACCCCACCATTAACTGGGAAAACCACTAATGTACCAACTCCTTCGCTCAACACTTTCTGTAATTAATAAATTCCAATGCCTTGGATAAACTTATCCATACCCCCACCAAGGTCAACAATATCCTAGACCTAGTCATTACCAACATGAGTGACTGGTGTTCCACACCTGAAGACAACTCCTCGTTGGTCAGATCCAACCATAAGCTAATCACCCTAGATATACGCATCCCGCCCCATCCACCATTAAGGAAACCATGGTAAAAAAGTTCTCCAAAGCCAACTTCATGCTTCTTAAGACAGAAGTGGTGAACTTCATGACACCCATGCAACTGGACAATACAGTTATGACTGCTGAATCATAGGTTCATAGGTTCATACTAGGCTATCTGCCCTAGGGCATTTATAAGTCTAGCCAGAGTGTGTGTGACTTCCGCCACCCCTTGGAATGATAATACTGTGCCCATTTAGGGTTTAGTTTAATGTGCCTCTGTCTACTAGTGACACAGAGATGACCCCCGGGGTAAACCTATGATCTCCCATCCACTCGTCAAGATTTCTCTTGAAGAGAGTCAGTGAGGGGCTCTGCCTAACATGGACTGGGATTCTGTTCCAGAGTGTAGGGAGCCTCTGGGTTATGAATCTGTCTCTCCAGCATGTCCTATTTATTTCTGTGTTGAGGTTCAAGTCTCTCGCTCTCGTGGCTCTGGTGGATTTGGATTTTTTCAGGTGGAGCATGTCCATTAATTCTGGATTGGACATGGCCTTGTACGCCAGGCATAGATCTCCTCTGAGTAGGCGGTATGCGACTGAATAGAACTGGAGTTTCTTCAGTCTGGCAGCATATGACAAATGTTTGAGACCCTTGATCCTCTTGGTGAGGTACTTCTGGGGTCTTTCTAACTGCTGTAGGTGCCGGGTAAGGTACATACCAAATGGGGCATTGTACTCAATCATGGGCCTGATAAGGGAAGAGTATAAGGGCACAATGACCTCTCTTGATCTAGATGTGAATCCTAAACAAATTCACTCTATAAGCACTTACACGAGTGCATGGATCGTGCTATCTCAAACAGAACCAAGACGCTATCCTCCAAAAAAAGGAAGCCAATATGGTGGTCCCCTGCCATAAACAGACTCTACAACAGAAGGAAGAAACTGTTGCAAAAGAGAGTAAAATCCCACGAGTGGAGTAGCTCCCTGGTCAGCCTCAGTAAAAAGCTGAGATCCCCTATAAGATCCTCCAAAGCTAGCTACAAAAACAAAATCGCTACTAATTCTAAAGGCAACCAGAAAGCAAATTTTATAGCTATGTCAAAAATCTTAATAGCAACACCCAGATCTGCTCTGAGTTACAGCACAATGGCACGAAAATTACAGAACCAACTGATATTGCCAACATCCTGGCAGATAGGTTCAATGTTAACTTTACCCCCCCCCCTCACCCTCTAAAGGGCCCATCTCTATACAGGAAGAATGCAGAGTTCCTGTAATTGCATTTATGCAGGTAAAAGGTGCACTGTCTAAAACCAAAAACACAGCATCCATGGGACCAGTCAACATCCCAGGCTGTGTTTTACACAAACTTCAGAATGAACTGGCTCCCCACATAAGCACCATGTTCATTCATAGTCTCACATCAGGCTTTGTTCTCACTGAATGGTGCACAGCAACAGTTATCCCACTCCACAAAGTGGGAGCCACCACTTATCCTGGAACTATCGCCCTATTAGCCTGATGAGCCTGGTCTGCAAGGCCATGGAATGTATCATCATTGAACTCATAAACAAAGACATTGGTAACCTCCAAACTCTGGGTCCCACCCAGTTCGGGTTTATGAAAGACAGATCATGCCTTCTGAACTTGATCGACTTCTTTCAGGCAGTCACCAAAGCCGTAGATGAGGGTAAGGTGGTTCACACAGCCTATCTTGACTTCGCCAAGGCTTTCAATACCATCCCCCATTCTGGAATTATAGCTAAACTCACTAAACTAGGTATAAATCCCTGCATCACAAGATGGGCTGCCAAATGGCTCACTGACAGAACCCACACTGTAAAAGTTGCAGGCCCCAAATCTGACTTCAAACCAGTGACAAGTGGAGTACCACAGGGTTCAGTCCTGGGACCTCTCCTGTTTGGTATCTACTTCTCTGAAGTACAGGCTAACACAGAAAGCCTCTGGCTAACAAAGTTCGCAGATGACTGAAAACTAGGAGCCATAGTCGAGTCCCCAAATTATGTGGACATCCTACAGAAGGGCCTCACTGAGACAGATGCCTGGTGTCAGAGGCATAGCCTGAGGCTCAATGCCAAAAAGTGCATTGTCATCCCCTTTGGTAAAACTCTGTACCCATGAACTACCACATAAACAGCAGTCTACTTAATGGTGAATGTGTGATAAGAGACCTTGGGAACCAGGTGGACAGTAGTCTCTCCTTTGAGAATCACATCACCACAGTAGTCAGGAAATCCTTCTATGTGGCACACCTCATCACAAAAGGGTTTTCATCCAGGAAAAAAGAGGTCATTGTTCCCCTCTACTGAGTACTCATTAGACCCATTATAGAGTATGCCCCTTTTGGAATGTACCTCACAAGACATCTCCAGCAGCTGGAAAGGCCACAGGAGTACCTCACAAAGAGGATTACTGGCCTCAAACAGATGCCTTACACTGACCGTCTCAAAAAACTCCAGCTTTACTCTGAAGCTTATCTCCTACTCAGAGGAGATCTCTGCCTAACATATAAAGCTATGTTAAATCCAGATCTTTTGGACATGCTATACCTAAAGAAATCCCAATCCCTTTGAGCTACACATTCTAGGGACCTAAACCTTATCACCACAATAAACAGGACATGCTGGAGGGATAGATTCCTGTCCTAAAGACTTCCTATACTCTGAAACAAGCTACCCATTTATGTCAAGCAAAGTTCTTCAATAGCACTCTTCAAGAAAAATCTTGATGATTGGTCTGGAAATATGAAATACACTCCGGAGATCACTTCTGTGGCTCTGCTCAATAGGGGCAGAGGAAATTAACTATCTTGGGTGGTGTAAGCCAGGGAACCCTGTTGGCTAGGCTTACTTAGGCCCTTGGGCCGATAGCCTAGTACCTATCTATGAATCTATGAATCTATGTATATATATATATATATATATATATATATATATATATATATATATATATATATATATATGTGTGTGTGTGTGTGTGTATGTATGTATAATTTGCACCAATGCCATGTTCAAGGATTCTACTAAAGGTCCCCTAATTCCTTTCACTGTAAAGCTTTAAAATCACTGGTTATTTCTCTAACAAAATATTGAGAGTACTCATAATTTAGAAAGACAAAAAAAAAAATTTTCTTGTGTTTATATTTTATATTCTATATAAACCCTACTACTAGAATGCTGTATGCTGACTTTACTAAAGTAATTGTTAATCTATACATAACTTATTTTTCTATGGAACCTATATCTCTATGATATTCTTGTGTAATTTCTTTATGACATGCTATTGGAGCTTTTCTCTCCGGCCTCTGCTGAAAATGGATATGTGTCCTGTATATGTGTAGACATATATAGATGTGTATATATATATATATATATCTATCTATCTATATATATATATATATATATATATATATGTGTGTGTGTGTGTGTGTGTGTGTACTAAGAAATGAACTTTGTGACAATAACAGCATTCAAAGAATAGTAAATCACACCAACAACTCCTGTAGTACTTTAGCGCTTTTGTCTTATTTATTATCAAGACTTCTTCAGGTTTTCTGAGCTCAGTACACTGAGCTGCTAGGTATGTCACAACGCACTGTACAAACTACAGGCAGACTGCCACATCACTGGCCTACATTTCTTATGGAGGAATACACATGTAGCTGCAAATATAGCAGGCACTACAGGCATGTCACAGCACAGAGTAACAGACACCTGTGTGAACGTGCATACCCACAACCAATGTGAACACAGCCACATATGGTAAGCATGCTTAATATTACAGTATATGGACTGTCTGATCAACACCATCCTCATATGTGCCACTCACACACTAACCCTACATATACTAGGCCAATACACAGTGTATTCCGATGCCTGACTGTGGTATGGGACATGTGTGTGTATGGCCCTACACACATTTAAGCCAATAGGGTACCATACACTGGAGCAGCATGTAACATCAGATAGAACAGGACCAAGAATAATGACATCTACCACAGTCTGTACACAGGCCAAAGTACATATTTGCAATACACACACTGTCGACAATCACCATAAGTACACAGACTTCACTACTGTACACACTACGACAGAATGGCCAGGTTTTGTCCTCAAATATAACCCCTACAATACATAAGATATCTAGCAGTCTGATATCTCACTGGCTTGTTATCAGGTATGATGTCAATAAATAATGGTGTACTGAACATATGCACCTCTTACTGCATGACATATGTACAAAGGTTGACGGAGTTGTGCTGGAGGCACAAACACAGGGCCAATATTGACATGTTGCTATGATAACCCCATACATATACTGATGTAACAGGGTTTGTTGTGACATATGTCCTTTGAGGGATATGAAGTCAGTAACTCTCACAGCTGTCACCATGTACTGACTGCAATCCTCAGACTATGTTTCTGCAGTTCTAAAGATAGGTAATCTGTGAGTAACACAACACACATAAAACTCCAAATACTGGCCAGTCTGCAGATAGCCCTACAGGTGGGAGTTTCCTCAACCACATAACACTGTCATGGTAGGTATTAAATCATGTAGACCAGCCATATCCACACAAACCCTGTTAAACCAACATTACTTTAAATGCAGAAGAGCAAGACTTACATTCTGTAGTCATCTCTGGAACATCCCCCTCCTGTTTGTTGGCCAGTCTCCACAGTGTATGTTGTTAGAGGTATATCCCACTACCATCTGTTATGCTGTTTGCCAAACACCGACATGAAGTCCTGCTCACAGTGAATGAAAAGGGCCAACACCCACATGATGTTCCTAGTTATAGGAGTGTGTTTCCATGCAATTGGCTATGGGAATGTTACCACAGCTGTTCCACATGCAATCAGCTAGTGGGGGACTACGTTCATGCACAGGCCATCAGCTGAGCATGAGCATCACTTACAAAACAGAAGCTGCTGCCTAAGCAAAGCAGGTGTACTTCTTCACATCCATCAGAGAGGGAGTGAGAGAGAAAGACAGCTCTCATACACTTACCAGTACGGGGTTTCAAAACCCTGCCTGACTATGTACTGCTATTACATTTCTATGCAGTTATTGCATGTGCCACAGAGCTTACATGTTGGAGAGCTGTCCAAAGGTATATTTGACGGGGAGTGACATCAGCAACAGTGATAAAGGAGGGATAAGGTAGATGTAGTACATGTGCCTGTCCACAAGAACAGGTGTTAAGGATGACATAGCCACACGCTCTCAGGTACTCACACAAATTATCACAGTTAGCAGGGTCAGGGTTGGAATTCCTAACTAACTAGTTTGCTACACTACAGTATTATGCAGGTATCACATGCACCACAGAGGTTATCAGGCTGATATATAGGCAAAGATTATGTCAAGGTGTCTGAAATCAGACGGCATGCTTCAGTAGGCCAGTGGGAGGTGTAGTGAGTGTGAATGGCATCAAAATCATTATAATCCACACACACAACACAACACAACACACACACACACACACACACACACACACACACAGGTTTGCCAGTACTGACATGCATGGGTGCATTGCTTCACAGGTGTGTAGTGGCTGACTGTGCCAGAAGGCTTTACAAGGCTAGCTAAAGGGTATACCTTGGCATCAGGCCACATGACAATGGTCTGCAGTGGGGCTCAGGGGGTGTATTCTCTGGATTGGCCCACACAGGTGGGTATTGTATTCACCATCCACTTATCTGGGTTACTATTGTGGGTGGCCAGTGGTGTGCAATGCTTACCATGTATGTGTTCTACATTCCATAACATGGACGGTATCTAGGATGTGCACATGTCCCACATGCATGTTCTGTGACATGTGAAAGTGTACCTGTGGTGTCTGGCGCATGTTGTGTAGTCAGATTGTTATCATCTGATGTGCCATTCCTGACCTCATGTGGTGAGAACTGGAAATGGAAACCAGATTGACCCTGCACCAACACTGACAGCATGATACAGGTATTCACTGGTGTCAGTGGCATCTGTCCATATAGGGCATGTGTATAAGGCATGGTATTTCCTTTGTGGCTTACATTTGCTGACTCTACAGCTGTTCCAGGCATCCAGTGGGGAACATAGCAAAGGACCACTGTACGCAATGATTTGCCTATTGTAGGGATGGGACAGGGTGCCATGTCCTCTGTAGTCCACTGAAATCACACCATGGTTGCTATCTGTGGGCAATATGCAGAAAAATACCAACATAGTAGTTGCTGCCTAGCCAAGTGTGTTTGTATATGAGACATTGGTGAAGAGTGTTCTCTGGGTAATATGAGGGATCTCAGCTTCTTACTGAGGCTGGTAAAGGAGTTTTTTGCATCCTGGGAATTTCCTCTTTTCTGCAATAGTTTCTTCCTTTTGTTGTAAAGTTTGTTTATGGAAGGGGAACATTACATTGGCTTCCTTTTCTTGGAGGGGAGCATTTTGGTTCTATTTGGGATGGCATGATTCATGCACGAGTGGATGTGCTCGTACAGTGCCTTAGTGTAGGATTCAGCAGTCGAATTTTCAGTTCCCGTCTGCATGGGTGGCATGACGTTTATCAAATCTGACATGTGTAGTACGACATTGGCTTTGGAGACATTTTTTACAGAGGTTTCCATTCTGTGGTTGGGGGGGTGTGGATGTTAAGGGTGATTAGATTATGGGCAGGCCTGACAACCGATGGGGTGAACATAGGTGTGGAGCATTGATTTCCCATGTTGGTAATGACCAGGTCTAGGATATTGGAGCCCCTGGTGGGACTATGGGTTACTTGATCCAGGGCATTGGGAAGTATAACTTCCAAGAACCGTTGGATACAGGTGTTGGTACATGAGTAGTTTACCCAGTTAATGGCATGGTAGTTGAACCCAGTATTAGGGTGTTTGGTTGTATCTTAATATTCTCCAGTATGTTTAGAAAGGTGTAGCGGGAATCTTGTGGCATGGTGGGGGATCTGTGGCAAGCTATACAATTTGGATTGCAGTCTTACCTAGTGTTAGTTGCACCGGGAGAATTTCACATGCATTGTGTTGGGTAAGTAACCTGGTGGTGTGAATATCCTTGATGGAATACAGACACTCCTCCACCTTTAGTGTTTTGGTCCTGGTTTGATGGCCAACAGGTGTGGTAAGAGCTGTACCTGGTATTGCAGGGGTGGTCTCTGGAGCCTTGGATCAGGTCCCTGTTATTGCACAAATATCCATGTTCTTCATTTTTAGGAGTGCGAAGTGACTGTAAATGGCCACAAAAGCATTGATCCCTACACACACAGAGTTTCACAGTTGCCGGGTCTGGGATTAGAACTACTACCTAACACATCACACTACAGCATTACACAGTTATAGCACATGCCACAGAGCTTATTGGGTGACCTTTTCCCCAAACATGTATTTCAAAGTGAATGACATCAGCAGGCCTGCCAAAGTAGGGCAATGGAAATTGTATTGAGTGTGAATAGCCTCAAAAGCATTGATCCCTACACATATGAACAAGCACACAAAGTTTCACTGTTGCCATGTTGGGGAATAGAACTCCTACCTAACTAGTACATCACACTACAGCTTTAAACAGTTATAGGACATGCCACTGAGCTTACCGGGTTACTCCTTTCCCAAAGGTATATTTCAAAGTGAATGACATCAGCAGCCCTGCCAAAGTAGAGCAATGGAAATTGTAGTGACTGTGAATGGCCTCAAAAGCATTGATTCCTACACAGACAAACAAACACACACACAAAGTTTTACAATTGCCATGTCTGGGATTAGACTAACTAATAAGTAGTAACCTAACTAGTACATTACATTACAGAATTGCACAGTTATAGCATGTTCCCTGGAGCTTACTGGGCTACTCTTTCCCCAAATGTGTATTTCAAGGTGAATGACATCAGCAGGCTTGCCAAAGTAGGGCAATGGGGAGTGCAGTGTGTGTGTATGACCATAAACCATTCATCTGGAAGCATACACACAACACTCAGACACACACAGGTTTAAATTTAACAGGTATGTGTATACAATTGATAGATGAATAAACACAGTTATCACAAGCACCACAGACACTATAGTGCTGAGGGATACCAAGAGGCAAATGTCTACAGTGATTGACATTTGCACATCATGTGGTTTTAGCCAATTGGATGTGTGCTGGATGAGACAGGCCTCATGATGTGAGGCTCTTTGCCACTGTCTGTCACTCTCTTCCACACATTTTATTTTTTATTTTTTATTTTATTTTACATTTGTTGACCGGGCTAGTCCAACTGGATATATGTCCATTTTCAGTAGAGGCCCGGGGAGAAAAGCTCCATTAGTTGTACACAATCACAAAAAGGCATAAAAGGTTACATAAGAAACATAGCAAATAAAACAGATAAAAAATAAAATATAAAATTGTAAATTAATTTTTTTTTTTTTTGTTAACAAGGGTAATGGTAGAGAAAAGTGTTAGCATTAGTCTGGATTAGTGCAGGAGCAAAGCCAGTGTTTATTGAGATAAACTTTTAGTTGGTATTTGAAAAGTTGGAAAGAGGTTAAAGAAGTGATATCAGAGGGTAGTTTATTCCATGTTTTTCCAACAGAGTTGGAGAATAAACTGTCACCTGCATTATTGTTAGGTTTGGTAATATTAATCAGAAGTTTATTAGAAGAACGTAGTTGTTTCAGGTTGTTGTATGGAGAAATAAGGCTAGAAAGTATTGGTGTGTTGGTTGGCTGATATAGAATCTTATAAGCAATTAAGATCTGTTGAAGTATAAGTTGGTTAGGAAGTTCTATCCAGCCTAGTTCTTTTAGGTTCAAGCAGTGATGAGTTCGAAAAGGAGATCCAGCAGCGAATCTAGCTATGTTATGATAGGATGTTTCTAGTTTCTTCATGTTGTTTTTGGAAAGATTAGTGTAAATGGGGGAAGCATAGAGAAGAGTGGAGATTAGGTGAGATCTAGCAATGGTGGACCTTGCTGTAGGTGTTAGGAAAGGTTTGATTCTATAAAGGGATCCTATTTTTTATTAACTAATTTTATGGTGTTATTGATGTGAGAGTCGAAGTTGAGGTTATTATCAATATATTCCTAATAGTTTTGTGGTCAAGTCAGGAGAGATGAGTGTTCTGTCAGTGGACGTAAGAGTAAAGTAAGGTGGAGTAGATTTCCGAGTAGGTGAAAAAAGTAATAGTTTGGTTTTCTTGGGGTTAAGGAGTAGACAGCGGTAAGAGAACCATTGTTCTACAGCATTAAAAGCTTTTTGAGTAAGTGACTGGAGTTCAGTTTGAGAGTTAGCGGTACAGATTATAGTTGAGTTGTCTGCATATTGTATACAGGTAGTATATGGGATAGCAGATTGAAGGTCATTAATAAAGACTGAAAATAGCAGAGGGCCTAGGATAGAGCCTTGAGGTAAGCCTAAGGAGATAGGTAGAAGATTAGAAAGTGAATTTTTCCAAAGTACTGCCTGCTGATGATTTTCTAGGTAAGATGCAAACCAGGACAAGGCAAGATGATCAAGAGCCAGAGATTTTAGGATATGTAGTAAAAGTTTATGATTCACCATATCAAAAGCTTTGGATAGGTCGATGAAGACTGAGGATGATATATAGTTTTTGTTGCGGTTAATGTTAATGGAGTTAGTGAAGGAGAGTAAAGCAGTGGTGGTACTGTGTGAGGGTCTGAAACCATGCTGACAGTTAGAAAGTAGGTTGTTGTTGAGAAGGTGATTTAGTATTTGTGAATATGTTTTTCCATGATTTTTGCTATTGGTGAGAGGAGAGCTATTGGTCGAAAGTTGGAGAATTCATTAGAGTTTCCCCCTTTATGTAGTGGGATGATATGAGATATCTTCCAGATAGAGGGGAAGATTCCTTCTTTTATAGATCTATTAATCAGGATGGAAATAGGGTAGGCTAAGGCTTTGGCACCTACCTGCAGGAATTCTGCAGGCAGTTTGTCTGCAGAGGGAGTGGTAGGTTTTAACTTTTGGAGCAGTGATGTGATAAAGGAGGTAGAGACAGGTTGTAAGTGGAGGGTAGGAGGTGAATTTGATGTAGGTGGAAGTAGATTAGAGGTATCAGGAGATAGATGACTAGCAAGCGTTTGGATAGTATTCGTGAAGAATGAGTTGAAGTCATTTGCTGTTTGTTTAGGGTTCTCTGGGTTAGAGTCACAGGGATTAGGTGTAATGGAATGACCTGGAGATAGAAGATTGCTAATACTGGTACAGAATTTTTTAGGTTCCTTATTAGTGTTGTGCTGTAACTGAAGGTAATAGTTTTTTTTGTCTGTCAGGATAGCTCTTTTAGTGCTGTTTCTAAGCTCTCTAAAGTTTTGGCGATCAGTTAGATTTTTAGTGGTACGCCATTTAGACCAAGATTTGTTTTTAAGATTGATTTTATGCCTAGTATCGTTAGTTAGCCAGGGGGCTACTTTTGTTTTGGTTCTGATGGTACGGGTTGGGGCATGTTGGTCCAGAATTGATAAGAATGTAGAGTTAAAGTATTCTACTGCATCATTAAGAGGAAGATATTTTAGTGAGGACCAATTACAACGTTTTAGATCAGCTTGAAAATGTTCAGAGTTAAAATGCTTTTTTGTTCGTAGTGTTCTAAGGGTGGCAGGTAAGGTTAGGTCAATTTTGTGTCTAATGACATAAGTTATAGAGTGGTCGCTTAGATCATCTGGGAGGGTACCAGACTGGTAGGTTTGTTGGGGGGTATTAATCAG
Source organism: Protopterus annectens (assembly GCF_019279795.1). Classification (NCBI taxonomy): domain Eukaryota; kingdom Metazoa; phylum Chordata; order Ceratodontiformes; family Protopteridae; genus Protopterus; species Protopterus annectens. Next base: position 345,583,424 of record NC_056741.1, on the reverse strand, counting down.
AATCCAGTCTAGGATAGATTCATGGTTGTTAGATTTAACAGTTCTGGTTGGACAGTTAATGAGTTGAGTGAAGCCATATAGGTTTATGTGGGATGTAGGGTTAATATTATTACAGGAATACCAATCAATGTTAAAGTCACCTAGAACTAGTGTTTCTTGAGGGAGGTTGTTTGACAGAAAGCTAAGGATACATTCTAAAGTGTTAGTGTTATTTCCTGGGGGGAGATAAACACAAATTATGTTAATAGCTTTACTAGGTTTGATTTGAAGTTTTGAGCTGATTACGTCTGCATTATTGTCTAGAGGAAGGTTAAGATTTATTATACTAATTTGAAGTTGTGCTTTGTAGAGAATTGCTACTCCACCTCCATTTTTGGTTTTATGGTCCAGTCTAAAGATACTATACCCAGGAGGGGTAATTTCATTATCCTTAATGGTTGGCTTTAGCCATGTTTCTGATAAACATAAGATATCAAAATGGAGAACATCTAAAAGGGCATGGAGTTGAGAGATTTTGTTGCAAATGCTTCGGATGTTAAGATGAGCTATAGTAAGAGAGTTGGTATGTGTGTTTGATGTTATGGGAGAAGCTTTGTCTTGTTTAATGCAACTATTGGTGCTTGTGCTATTTGGGCCAGGGTTAGGGTGAATGTCCCCATCCAATAGTGATTGGGAAAATAAGAAATATTGGAGCTGGAATTGTTTATGTAAGATGTCAATATATTTTTTATGTTTTTGTTTGCTTAGCTTAAAGTAAGCAAGTTTGAGATGTTTGGTAAATAGGTAGTTTGCTTTGGTAGTGAGATTTAAGGTGGCTGGTGTAAAAGGTGAGGTAGGTGTAGAGGTATACTTAGAGGGAAACACAAGAGAAGAGTGAAGTGGGTGTTCATAGGAGGTTAGGAGATAAGTAGTTACAAGAGGAGGTAAGAGTGTTAAACAGATAGTTATTTGAAAGTATATTGGGAGAGATAATGTACACATTGTGTATATTAGGGAAGTAAGAGAGATGAAGAAGAATAGAAAGAAGAAGAAAGTAAGGTAGTATGACTTTAAGAGGTAGTGTGGAGGATGGGTTTGAGAAAGCTGGGTGTGGTATGAGGTGAGAGGGGAGGGTATGATAATGAGGAGATTATGCCTGATTGGTTGGGGGTGTGTCTACCTGAGATATAAATGTAGGACCACTGGGGGCGGGTGGGAATTGGGGGCAGGGTAGGGGAGCGGAGTGAGCCCGAAGGGTGAACGGAGCGGGTAGAGACAGGAGAGCAGAGTGTGGATGAAGACAATCAGCAAAGTAGGAAAATCCAGCAGGTAAGTCTAGGAGTGTGAGAGGTTAGCCACAGGTTTGTGTTTTGTGGGTATATATGTGCAAGTTGCCTATTATACTGTGTTGTCCTTGGATATATTTGTGTATTCCTATCCAATCTGTGTGCAAAGCATGACTGGTGTGCAATGTGGAGTGTGTGCACAAACATCTGTGACTGTCAGATATGTATAGTCCACTGTTGTTGCCAGACATGGGCTTCATTTCTGTAAGTGTGGGAGCATGCCCAGTATGATCTTCTGTATTGAATGTGTGCATCCAGTCCAGGTAGGTTGTACTCCAGTGCAGGCTTTTGTGTTCTACACCTACAGCAAGCAACCTGTTTCTGTGGGATATCTGTAGATTGGTTGAGAATATGCGGTCAAAATGGGCAAAGAATAGTGGGTTACTGTAGGTAACTGTGTCTATGCTGCTTCTGCTACATGGTTTTGGTGTTAGCAGAGATATTCAGACATATGTACTGTTTTACACTGTGATGTTTTATGCCATCAACTACTTACTACTTGCAGTAATTTCCTGGGAAACACAGGGTGAATGAAGCTGTGTCCAGTATTGTGATCTGCAGCCTACAAATTCTTGCACAATCATGCCATTCTGGAGGGGAAGCTGCAGACACTTGCTGATGAGTCTGTGTAAATGTTTTGGCATCTTGGTACAGTGGTGGCTGAGGATCCCATGCTTGTACATCCACCAACGTGACAGTATGGCCATATCCTACTGTGGCCATACCTCACAGCTGTACAGATTCACGCAGGTTACTCAGAGGCAGAGCTCATATTTCTGGTGATTACTCTTTCACGTTGTGGTTTACAAGCAGGTTTGTAGCCACCCATTCCTGTGTTTGCAGGCAGGATAGTATGTGCACACGGCTGAGTTTCAGACTTCAGACACTCCATGCCGTCCATGCTCCTACCCCCCTCTGTTATTCTATCCTCTTCCAAACATTATGCAAACATTATCTGACAAGTTCCCTATAGTTATCACTTTATCCCACCAGTATTTTGGGGTGGGTCTACAGTTCATGCAGTAGGACATGGTGGACATGTTACTCAGATTTGGTACAATTACTTGCTGGTTCATCAAGTTTTTGGATTTAGCTGCATATCGAGCTGTTTTCTGCCTGCTTTGGGGAATTTTACAGTTTTACATGTTACTGGGATTTGTCGACATGACATTGCATTTGGGTTCTCTGAACTGTGTTATGTTGTAATTTGGAAGTCCATGAGATAACATACATTGGCAGTATGGGTGAGATACAGGCCTTTGACAGAGGACTGTAGGGCATTTGGTAGTGATGCAGGCCATCTATATCAGGCTGTTGCATTATGTCACTCCTACAGTCCCAGGCTGCAAGCCACTATATTACCCTGGGTTGACAGGGTAGGTCTGCAAGGTGTTAATGGCAATAGTTTCTGTCATTATTGATCCAGTGATGTGGATGCTGGCAGGGTGTTGCTTACAGCTAGGAACATACGTGCATGGGACACCTCTTCAGCATGCTGCATAGGTTCATAGGTAGGTACTAGGCTATCAGCCCTAGGGCCTATACAAGCCCAGCCAAAAAGGAACCCTGGCTTTTGCCACCCAAAAAACTATTTTCCTGTGCCACTGTCGAACAGAGCCACAGAAGTGATCCCCAGGGTGAATTTCCTATTTCCCATCCAATCATCAAGATTTTTCTTGAAGAGTGCTAATGAGGAGCTTTGTTTGATATAGATATATAGTTTATTCCAGAGTATGGGAAGTCTCTGGGACAGGAATCGATCCCTCCGGCATGTTCTGTTTATTGTGATGACAAGGTTTAGGTCCCTAGAGCATGTAGCTCAGAGGGATTGGGATTTCTTTAAGTGAAGCATGTCCAACAGCTCTGGGTTTGACATAGCTTTGTATGTTAGGCAGAGATCACCTCTGAGTAGGCGATATGCGACGGAGTAAAGCTGGAGTTTTTTGAGACTGTCTGCATAGGGCATCTGTGTGAGGCTGGTAATCCTCTTTGTGAGGTCTTTCTGCGGCCTTTCCAGTTGTTGTAGATGTCTTGTGAGGTACATACCAAAAGGGGCATTGTACTCTATAATGGGTCTAATGAGTGATGAGTAGAGGGGAACAATGACCTCTTTTTTTCTGGATGAGAAACTTTAAGTGATGAGGTGTGCCACATAGAAGGATTTCCTGACTACTGTCAGGGGCGGCCCGTGCTATTGGACTGCCGGACTGCAGCCCCCTCAACAAAAGAACTACAAACAAATTTAAAAAAAAAGAAGAAAAAAAGAAAAAAATAATTTTTTAAATTCGCGGACTTCACACATGCGCAGTAGTCCAGACTACTGCGAGTCTACTGCGCATGCTCCAGGCAGTCCGGCAGTCCAGGTAGGGAAACATGAGGAGACGTCTGTGCACTTTTAAAGTGCACAGACTCTCTGGGAAAACGCATTGTGGCCGGACTACAACACCAGCAGTCAGTCTCTCTCTCGTCGGGAAGGGTTTGGATCATGGGAATCTCGTGGGACTTTGGATTATTGCGCTGGCATTTGGATTACATTATGGAGAATGGGCAGCAAAGACAAGGACAGGTAAGTGTGTTAATTATTGATTAGAATGGTAGGGAAGTGTGTGAATGAATGTATGCCTATTTGAATGGACTGGTGTGTGTGTGAGAATGGTAGGGAAGTGTGTGAATGAATTTATGCCTATTTGAATGGTAGGGAAGTGTGTGAATGAATTTATGCCTATTTGAATGGACTGTGGTGTGTGTGTGTGTATATGTGTGTGTGTAGGCTTGAACCCTGTACCCTGTATGCAGGTGTTTAAAGACTTGAGTTCCCTACCCACCACCATTTGTAAAAAATTGCAGATTTTTGCCTCATATTTGATCTGATCTGTTCCTCATAATATCTGTGGTTTGTAAATGTTGCAATGCTTGATATTTGATGGTGTAGTAGTAGCACTGTTGCCTCACAGCTGCAGGTTCTCAGGTTTGATTCTTGGCTGGGTTTCCTTCTTTGTTGGGTCGTTTGCTTGATATTTGATGGTGTAGTAGTAGCAGTGTTGGGGGTTCCTTCTTTGGGGGGTCTGTTTGCTTGATATTTGATGGTGTAGTAGTAGCATTGTTGCCTCACAGCTGCAAGTTCTCAGGTTTGATTCTTGGCTGGGGTTCCTTCTTTGTGGGGTCTGTATCTTCTCCCTGTGTTTGTGTGGGTTTGCTTTTGTGTCCTACCATGTTACGAAGACATGTCTGCATTATTTCTTCCTGGGCCTCTGCTGAAAATTGTTTTTTTGTTCCAAGTCAGACTGTCCTGATTAACAAATGTTAAATAAAATTGACAGGCATTTGAATTTCAGACTTCAGGTTTCTGAATGTTTAATTTCTTACATATTTGATGGTGCAGTGGCAGTATTGTTGCCTCATAGCTGCAGGATTTGTGGTTTGATTCTTGGCTGTGGTGCCTTCTTTGTGGAGTCTCCATCTTATCTCTGTGTTTGTGTGGATTTGCTCTGGTATCCTCCCATTTTACAAAGACGTGTCTACAGTATTTCTCCCTGGGCCTCTGCTGAAAATTGTTTTTGTTCCATCAGAAGTAAAATTGACAGGCATTTGAATTTCAGACTTCATAGTCTTCAGAAAATACATAGTAAAACAACTTTTTATTCTAGCAATAAATATATAGTAACACAACCTTTTATTATAGCAATTTTTTAAGTTTATAAGATGACTATTTGAAATTTTTCCTTATTTTTGGGACTGTAATACCCTGTTAGTGGCTTTGTCCAGGTTTTTTGTGCTAAGGTTGACAGCTATGGCAAGAACTGAATTCAGTGAATATGTTTGAGGGCTGTATTCCCTCATTACTGGGTTTGTCCAGGTGTTTTGTGCTAAGGGGTTGACAGCTATGGTGAGAACTGAATTAATTAAATGATAGCCATTTAAGTTTCAGTCTTCCTCTCGTTCACAAAACAGCTGATTTGGCATAGTGGTATGTTGCTCTTGACTGTTTTGCACAGGAACCTTGTCTGTAAAATGTATGGTGGTAACACAGCATTTTTCTTGCACAAAGCAGGTGATTTGGCATAGTGGTATGTTCTGACTCTTTTTTGCACAGGGACTTTGGCAGTAAAATGTATGGTGGTACCGTGGTAACACAGCATTTTATTCTATCAGCTTTCCAAGATTGTACAAGCAATGTTTAATGTGTCCCTGGTTTTTGCCCTTTTGACCCACCCCAATAAATTTTGCTTTTTCCAGACTTCTTGTGCTGCGAAGTTGAGATGCAGTTGAGTATTGAGCAGATTTTACAAGGAGCTGAGAGCTGCAGGGGAAGCGAAGTTTAGTGCTAATAGCACAACAGGCTGTGTGCTTGCTTTTGATGCAGAAGGTTGTTGGTTCTACTCCCATAAGGGGTGAATGCTGAAAGTTAAGATACTAATTATGAGCCTGTTATCAGTTTGCCATCCATTTCCTATTGCAATATTACTAGCTTATTTTTAATGTAATTTAGGCAATTTATTCCACAGGGGCATCAGATACTTTATTGTTTGATGAAACCATGAAATATAAAGGTGATTGCTAGCACCAACCTCTTCATTACAGATTTATTTAATGTGGAATTATTTAGATGACTTTTTTACTACTTCAGAGATTGTGCATATTTACTGATAATGGTGGACTGTAGAATTGTGCATATTTACTGATAATAGTGGACTGTAGAAGTTTGAGTAGACATTTATGATGGAAATGTTCTGAACTGGACAATTTTGTTTCATTGTTTACTGGAAAAATGTTCAAAGCAATAGGATGGTGTATCAAAGAGCACATGTATGTTTCATATGCAAGGGGCCTATGATTTGAAAACAGCCCAGAATTAATTTTTATCTGCCACGAGTAAAATGTATTTTCTTTTAATGTGGATTTTAATGTTGTTTCAGTGAATGTGAGTTTCAAGGGCAGAGAAGGTTTAATGCCAAGTTTGTTATGTCTTAGTGTTTGTGCTGTAAAATGCAAAAATAAAACTTTCAAATGAAGTTCAAATCATCATAGAAGTAAATCAGTATGCACATTAGTGTTTATGGTAAATGGAGTGAAATAGCAAATTAATGGATCATTGGAATGGCTGCAGGGAGGCTCCATTCGACCAGGGTTTTGTGAGGGGGAAGGGCAGCAAACTTAAACAGCCCCAGCTGAACCATACCTCCCAACTGTCCAGATTTTCAAAGAATGAATAGATGTTTTGCTTCTTATTTTTGATTTGTTCCTCATAAAAATTTGTGGTTTTCTGGCAAATCATTTAGGAATTAAGTCACTAAATAATGACACACCTAGTTTCAGACTTCATAACCTTCAGAAAAATGCATGCTAAAGTAAGACCTGTTCTATCAACTGTCCCATTTTATAGAAGAGCATTTTTTTAGTACTGTTTATATGTTCCCCCCAATATATTTGGCCTTGTCCAGATTTATGTCCCAGTTTATACAAGAGCAATTTTAGTACTGTTTATATGTTCCCAATATATCTGGCCTTGTCCAGATTTATTGCATTAACAGGTTGAGAGGTACATGCAAATAAATTGCTTTATAGAATTAGGCATAGCCAAACCTCTGAACTGTCCCTGATTTTGACTCAAAATGTTGCTCTTCCCCTAATGATCCCTCCGCAAAATAGCAATTTTGGAAGGAAAACATGGAGGGTTTATAATTAAGAAATAACTGTAATAATCAGATTACTTTTATTTCAGAAATGCATGTAGATTATTTTATTTTGTCAGCTGCTCGAGTTAGCAGTACTAATATTAAAGTGTCCCTTCTTTGACAGGTTCCCAGCTGTATTGTGTTGCTATTTTATATTTTTACATCACATTTTTTGGTCCATTTTTCATAAAATTGTGTTTTTTGGCAAATTAGTGACAAATAATTAAAGACTGAAGTTAGAAAATAATGACAGACATTTGAGTTTCAGATTTCATACCATTCAGAAAATTCATACTAATGCAAGACCTCTATTAGCTTTCTAAGGTTATAAGCGTGATATTTTACAAATTGTCCTTATTTTTGGGCCTTTGTCCCATTTCTTTGTATGGCTTTGTCCAGATTTCTTGCTCTGAGGTTGAGAGGTATGACAAATGTGTCAGGGCCATCACAAGTCAGCCAGAGACATTTCAAACTGTGACATACTTGTTACACCCCACTCCCCAATGTAGTGACTCTGGATGTGTCGAAGCAAGGCAAGGAGTAGTTATGCAGTGTAAATGTGCAGAGAATCCCACCCATCCAAGGTAGACACAAGTACTAGAGTGGCTTTTCATCTGTCCTTGATTTTTGCAGAATGGTCTGGTTTCTGTCATATTTTTTGTACTGTTGATTTATGCTTATTACTCAAAGTGCATGTTGCTCTGTGTTTAAGTAGCAATACTTGAATGACCATCAGGTAAGCTTGGCTGAGATTGCAAGATGCAAGTAAGCTTTAATAAGCATACTGTTAAAGAATTGCCAACATTGAAAGCCTTTCTGTTGCCATGTAGAGAATACTTAACTAGATAATGTATAAGCCTTGGGTATTGAAATGTATATGCCAGTATTTGTAATAAAGGACAGAATTACATTATTTTAAGAGTCTCATTACACTTGGAGACTTACAGTCATCTCTGCAGGCTTTAACCATAAACCGAATGCCAATCGTGTGGTCTATAACCTGTACAGTAATCCTTTTAAGCAATGTATCTTGAGCTTATTTCTTGTTTGCTTTTCATTTTTCACTTTGATCATGTTTTCCCCATGAAACAAGTAGTTGTCAGGCAGCAGGTCTTTTTTGGATAAGGAACATTTTTACAAGTGAGGGCATCAGAGATTTCTACTTTCAGCATGTTACTTGTTACTTTAATAAAGCTGAATATAAATTATAATTAGAACTGCAGTGCAAGAAGTGGTTTGAGTTGAGTGCTGCTTATTTTTCTTATACTTGATTTTGACTGGCATTCCATTAATGTATTTAAAAAAAAGTAATTTATTTCTTCATGCCTCACAACCTTTTTTGTTTCCATCTAGATATTAAGCTGTCATGCAGCCAATGCACTGAAATATTTTTTATTCTTCTACACTTCATTTTATCTTGATTGGACTCTCATGACAACTGTTTGGCACCTAATGCAGTATATGTAGTTTTTGTGGTTTGCTACTACAGGTGTTTGTGTGTGTGGTAGGGAATACCTCAGGCTTGAATCCTGTACCTTGTATGCAGGTTTTAAAGACCTTATTTCCCTACCCACCACCATTTGTGAAAAAAAAATGCAGATTTTTGCCTCATGTTTGATCTGATCTGTTCCTCATAATATCTGTGGTTTGTAAATGTTCTAATGCTTGATATTTGATGGGGCAGTTGTAGCATTGTTGCCTCACAGCTGCAGGTTCTCAAGTTTGCTTCTTGGCTGGGGTGCCTTCTTTGTGGGGTCTTTATCTTCTCCCTGTGTTTGTGTGGGTTTGCTTTTGTGTCCTCCCATGTTACAAAGACATGTCTGCATTATTTCTTCCTGGGCCTCTGCTGAATTTTTTTTTTTGTTCCAAGTCAGACTGTCCTGATTAACAAATGTTAAATAAAATTGACAGGCATTTGAATTTCAGACTTCAGGTTTCTAAATGTTTAGGTCCTTGCATATTTGATGGTGCAGTGGTAGTATTGTTGCCTCACAGCTATAGGTTTTCTGGTTTGATTCTTGGCTGGGGTGCCTTCTGTGTGGAGTCTGCATCGCCTCCCCGTGTTTGTGTGGATTTGCTCTGGTGCCCTGTCATTTTACAAAGACGTGTCTGCAGTATTTCTCCCTGGGTCTCTGCTGAAAATTGTTTTTATTCTGTCAGCAGTAAAATTGACAGGCATTTGAATTTCAGACTTCATGTTCTTCAGAAAATACATAGTAACACAACCGTAACACAACCTTTTATTCTAGCAATTTTCTAAGTTTATAAGATGAATATTTGAAATTTGTCCCTATTTTTGGGACTGCATTCCCTCATTATTGGCTTCGTCCAGGTCTTTTGTGCTAAGGTTGACAGCTATGGCAAGAACTGAATTCACTGAATGTTTGAGGGCTGTATTCCCTCATTACTGGGTTTGTCCAGGTGTTTTGTACTAAGAGGTTGACAGCTATGGTGAGAACTGAATTCACTAAATGATAGCCATTTAAGTTTCAGTCTTCCTCTTTTACAAAGCAGCTGATTTGGCATAGTGGTATGTTGCTCTGTTTTGCACAGAGAGCTTGGCAGTAAAATGTATGGTTCTAGCAACTTTCCAAGATTATACAAGCAATGTTTGTGTTCCTGGTTTTTGGGCTTTTGACCCCCTCAATACATTTTGGCTTTTTCCAGTTTTCTTGTGCTGCAAAGTTGAGTATTGAGTAGATTTTACAAGGAGCTGAGAGCTGCAGGGGAACAGAAGTTTTAGTGCTGCTTAAGTGAAGTTGGTTTGCCTTGTTAATAGCACAACAAGTTGTGTACTTGTCTTTGATGCAGAAGGCTGTGGGTTCTACTCCCACAAGGGGTGGATGCTGCTGTACTGAGAATGTTCTCCTTGGTGAAGATACTATGACTTCGTTATCAGTTTGCCATCCATTTCCTCTTGCAATATTACTAGCTTATCATTTTTTTAATGTAATATAGGCAATTTATTCCTGAGGGGCAACAGGCACTTTATTTTTCGATGAAACCATGAAATATAAAGGTGTTTGCTAGCAGCAACCTCTTCATTAGTTACAGATTTCTTTAATGTGGAATTATTTAGATGACTTTTACTTCTTCAGAGATAGTGCATATTTACTGATAATGGACGGTAGAATTGTGCATATTTACTGATAATGGTGGACTGTAGAATTGTGCATATTTACTGATAATGGTGGACTGCGGAAGTCTGAGTAGACTTTTATGATAAATGTTCTGAACTGGGCAGTTTTGTCATTATGGGTGCATGCATTTTGTTTCATTGTTTACTGGAAAAATGTTCAAAACAAATTTAAAATGCCCTCTAACAACTGTAATATATTGTACAAGGAATATAATTTAGTACAATGAGGAAGGTGTATCAAAGAGCACATGTATGTTTCATATGCAAGGGGCCTATGATTTGAAAACAGCCCAAAATTAATCTTTATCTGCCACTGGCAAAATGTATTTTCTTTGAATGTGGGTTTCAATCCTGTTTTAATGAATGTGAGTTTCAAGAGCAGAGATGTTTTAATGCTAAGTTTTCATTGTGAGACTGCATTGCTTTGTTTAGTAGATGACTTAGTGTTTGTGCTGTAAAATACAAAATAAAACTTTCAAATGAAGTCCAACTCATCATACAAGTAAAGCAGTATGCACATTAGTGTTTATGGTAAATGGAGTGAAATAGCCAAGTAATGGTTCATAGGAATGGCTGCAGAGGCTCCATTCAACCGTGATTTTGTCAGGGGGAAGGGCAGCAAACTCAGACAGGCCCAGCTGAACTATACCTCCCAACTGTCCAGATTTTCAAAGAATGAATAGATTGTTGCTTCTTATTTTTGGTTTGTTCTTCATAAAATTTGTAGTTTTCTGGCAAATCATTTAGAAATTAAGTCACTAAATAATGATACACTGAGTTTCAGACTTCATAACCTTCAGAAAAATGCATGCTAAAGTAAGAACTGTTATTCTATCAACTGTCTCAATTTATACAAGAGCAATTTTTAGTACTGTTTATATGTTCCCCCAGTATATTTGGCCTTGTTCAGATTTACTGCATTAACAGGTTGAGAGGTACATGCAAATAAATTGCTTTATAGAATTAGGCATAGCCAACCTCTCAACTGTCTCCGATTTTGGCTTAAAATGTTGCTCCTCCCCCTAATAATCCCTCCGCAAAATAGCAATTTTGGAAGAAAACATGGAGGGTTTACAATTAAGAAATAACTGTAATAATCAAAGTTATAGATTACTTGAAATGCATGTAGATTCTTTTAATTTGTCAGCTGCTCAAGTTAGCAGTACTAATATTAAAGTGTCCCTTCTTTGACAGGTTCCCAGCTGTATTCTGTGGCTATTTTATATTTTTGCATCACATTTGGTCCATTTTTCATAAAATTGTGTTTTTTGGCAAATTAGTGACAAATCACTAAAGACTGAAGTTAGAAAATAATGGCAGACATTTGAGTTTCAGATTTTATACCCTTCAGAAAAGTCATACTAATGCAAGACCTATTCTATTATCTTTCTAAGTTTATTAGAGCAATATTTAAAAATTGTCCTTATTTGTGGGCCTTTGTCCCACTTCTGTGTATGGCTTTGTCCAGATTTCTTGCTCTGAGGTTGAGAGGTATGACACATGTGTCAGGGCCATCACAGTCAGCCAGAGACATTTCAAATTGTGGCATACTTGTTGCACCCCACTCCACCATGTACTGACTCTGGATGTGTCCAAGCAAGGCAAGGAGTAGTTATGCAGTGTAAATGTGCAGTGTGCCCCATCCAAGGTAGACACAAGTACTACAGTGGCTTTTCATCTGTCCTTGATTTTGCAGAAAGGTCTGGTTTCTGTCATATTTTTGTACTGTTGATTTATGCTTATTACTCAAAGTGCCTGTTGCTCATGTTTAAGTAGCAATGCTTTAATGACCATAATGTAAGCTTGTCTGAGATCATAAGATGCAAGTAAGCTTTAATAAGCATACTGTTAAAGAATTGCCAACACTGAAAGTCTTTCTCTTGTTGCCATGCAGAGAATACTTGACTAGATAATGTATAAGCCTTGGGTATTAAAGGACAGGATTCCATTATTTTAAAAAGCTCATTACACTTGTTGGAGACTTCCAGTCATCTCTACAGACTTTACCCGTAAACTAAACAGAATGCCAATCATGTGTGGTCCATAACCTGTACAGTAATCCTTTAAGCAATGTATCTTGAGCTTGTTTCTTGTTTGCTTTTCATTTTTTACTTACATGTTTTCCCCATGAAACAAGTAGATAGTTGGCAGGCAGCAGGTCTTTTTTGGATAAGAAACATTTTTACAAGTGGGGGCATCACAGAGATTTCTACTTTCAGCATGTTACTTGGCACTTTAATAAAGCTGAATATAAATTATAATTAGAACTGCAGTGCAAGGAGAAGTGGTTTGAGTTGAGTGCTTCTGGTTTTGCTTGTACTTGATTTTGACTGGCATTCCAGTAATGTATTTAAAAAGTAATTTATTTTTTCATGCCTCACAACCTTTTGTTTCCATCTAGATATTAAGTAAGCTGTCATGCAGCCAATGCATTGAAATATTTTTATTCTTCTACACTTATTTTTGTCTTGATTGGACTCTCATAATGATGGTTTGCCACCCAGGGCAGTGTATTTAATTAAAGTTAGTTTTTGTTGTTTTGAGCATAGCTCCTCCCCTTTCTGGTTGGTCACACCCCTTCCCCTTGACCCCACCCATTCAGCTGGCTCCTGCAGCCCCCCTTTGATTTGAAGTCACCAGCCGCCACTGACTACTGTGGCGATGTGATTATCAAAGGAGAGACTACTGTCCACCTGTGCCCCAAGGTTTCTTATCACACTTTTGGTGTAAAGTTTACTACCGCCTATGTTGTAGTTCATGGGTACAGAGTTTTTACCAAAGGGGATGACAATGCACTCTTTGGCATTGAGCTTGAGGCCATGGCTTTGACACCTGTCTCAGTGAGGCCCTTTTGTAGTTTGTCCACATCGTTAGGTGTTTTGATTATGGCTCCTAGTTTGCAGTCATCTGTGAACTTTGTTAGCCAAAGACATTCTGTGTTAGCCTGTACTTCAGAGAAGTAGATACCAAACAGAAGAGGACCCAGGACTGAACCCTGCGGTACTCCACTTGTCACTGGTCTGAAGTCGGATTTGGAGTCTGCTACTTTCACAGTGTGGGTTATGTCAGTGAGCCAGTTGGCAACCCATCTTGTGTCATAGGGATTTATACCTAGTTTAGTGAGTTTATCTATAGCATTCTGTGGCTATTTTCATACAGAGGTGGGGGTCATATTGTACTCATTCCCAACAGCAGGGATAAGACCTGTGAGGTACCTGTGGCTGATGGTGGGGTGAGTGGAGTGCATGTGTGGTATCAAAGCTACTTGAAGCTGACTCACAGATATATGAGGGGTATTCAACTTATGCTGGCTTGTGCAGGGATATCAGCAGTTTTTCAATACTTCATACCTGTGACCTTTGTGGTCTGCCAGTGTTTGGCCAGATGACATCGGTATTCCATACTACAAACCCAACTAATGTGCTGCTAACCTGTATGTACAATTCCAAAGGTGTGTCCATTTGACAGTAACATTTTATTCACTGTCTGTCTAGGGTATTTCCACCTGTGTACTGTTTGTATGTCTTGGCCCACATTCATGCCATGTCCATCTTTCAGATGGTGACAGATATTACAACTGAACAATTGCTATGGCTTACTGCTGGAATGTGTCTTGCTGAGATGCATTGTGTTTGGCACTGCAGTTGTGAGAACTTGGCCCTGTTATTGGCAGTACTGGCCAATGGCCACCAGGACAAAACCCACCATGCCTACATGCTGACCACTCTCACAATATACAACACACACACCAACTTAACACACACAGCCCTGCATATTGTACATGTGCTACAAGCTATTCTGCTACTTTGACCAGCTCTGGTAATCTGTGCTCCACTGTTATTATACCTACACATACATGTTACTACATTTCTACACAGGATTGTGGGGGCAGGAGGCACACCTGACAACTGCACACATTTGCTATAACTGTACTGGCATTTCAGGTACTCCATTTCATTCTGTATTCTGACCTATCATGCAGACTAGAGGCATATCAGTATACTGCAGTTCTTAGCTTTTATTGACCTACATTTCAGTTTCAAACTTCTTACCCTTCAGAACTAACATCCCACTGCCTGACCTTTTGTAGTCTGTCTCTGTAGGTCTGGAGGGGAGCTGTTCTCCATAGCCATCAATCAGAGGCCTTAGCACAGCCTTTCTTTGTGTTTGTCTATACCTGTCCTGCTGGCTGAGACTGTTGTTGGGTATGTGAGCCTAACTGACTGGCATGTGTGTATCCTATGGACACACATTTGGCCCACCACATTTCCTGCAGTGGGTTTTATCACCTTGTCTAGTACTGGCTACTATGGTGACACCAGTATTTGTGACAGATTTCATGCTGCCAATATAGGTGGCTACTATCTGCTGGCATCCCATTCAATGACCCAATTCCCTTGCATGCTCACATCCATACCATAGATACAAGTAACAAAACATACTACTCCATTCAGAAATTGATAGTAAGATTGACTTACCTTGTGGCTGTGCCAGTATTGAGGATGGTGCTCGAAAGATGACTATGTCGGATGCACATAGTACACTTCCTATACATGGTTAAGCACAGGTAGTGTCATGTTTGGCATCCCTTTTACTGTATGTGCGAGTCAGAGACAGGTGTCATTCCCTGGGTTCTTACCATGTCAGTGTATGTGCTATGCATAGCCACTTTACCAAGACCTGGTCATACTGGGCATGCCTCCTTCTGCCTACTGGGGGAGGCTCACGTTGTTCCTCCTCTGAGTCACTCTATGACTGTACAGGCCTTGGCAATGGTGGTGGGCTGTGTGGCCTTGCTCCATGCTGTTCCTGCTGCAGCTGTTTCCGCAGGATCATATTGTGTAGCATGGCACATACAATGACAATTTGGTTACATGTAACTTGTGAGTACTGCAAGGCTCCACCGGATATGTCCAGGCACCAGAACCGTGACTTGAGCATCCCAAACACATGCTCTATTTTGATTCTGGTCTGTGCATGTGTGTCATTATGGAGTTCTTGTTCAGGTGTGTGTGCATTTCTGATGGGTGTCATCAGCCATGGCTCCAGTGTATAACCAGCATCCCCCACTAGGTGGCCATATGGGATGTCCCCACTGGCAAATCTCTGATACAGCTGTGTTATTTGCCTGATGTGGGAGTTGTGATACCTTCCAGGGCAGCCAGCACACACATTCATTATAATGCCCCTGGCATAGCACACAACCTGGCAGTTGATGGAGGGGAAGCCTTTGTGGTTTATGTAGGCCCTACCCTGCTCACCGGGTGGTGATTTGATATGTATGTGCATGCAGTCTATAGCACCCAGTACCTCAGGGTATTCTGCTATTTGGTGGAAGAGATGCATATTGCTGGTCAATGCCTCATGGGTGTTGAGGAAATATATGTGCTCACTGGCATGTGCTGACATGGCATCCAGGAAATGGTGGAGTACCCTAGATGCTGATGTCTGTGAGATCCCCATGATATCCCCAGTTGGCCTTTTGAAGGTACCTGTGGCTAGTATTCGTAGGCCTACACATACCTTGGTATCCACTGGGATGGGTTCCCCTCTGTTGGTTCTGTGTGTGAGGTGTGGCCGGCACAGCTGAACAATTTGCTGTGGGAGGTCGTTGTCCACCCTATAGTGCTCCACTATCTCCAGCTCATGTAGCCCCTGGCAGGTTACCATGGGTCTGTACACTCTCCTCCTTCTCCTCACTGTGGGTTGGTCATCAGCATTCTCATCCTCACCACCCTCAGCCTCTTCCACATGTTGATGTATGAGAGCAAATGCAGCCCCTATCATTTTGTTGCTTTTGTTAGGCAAAATTTCCCCATTTGTGTGCACCAGTGGTGTAGAGTTTGTGGGAAAAAAACAGAGGGAAAGTTGTTTTGCATAGTTTATAGTAGTGTGCTGGGCTGGGCTGGGCTGTTGCCTGTGTAATTGGCTGATTCTGATGCTTTCACCTGCCAGTTATGCTAGTTCACCTTCATTACCTTCCTACTGCTGTTTTCCCTTCCCATTATCTTCCTGTTTAAGCCCAGAGGTGTGCGCCATGAAAACACAGTGCTCATATGTGCACGGAGCTGCTATTTCCTGGCTTACTTTTTTTTTTGGTTTAAAACCCAGTGCGTGGTGCATACACCTGTTTAGGCAATGTAAAGTGTACTTGGCAGCTTCAGACACACCCCTTAGCTCTGCTAAGCTTAGGGGAAACCCGAGCCACAGGGCTCCAATAAGCTTACAGTATGCCTGACACACCTCTCTATGATGTCAGCTAGCTCTTAGGCTTGCACCATGGTCTTCCTACACCTACACGGTTGGGTGCAGGCTAGCCATGAGGGGAAATCTGTGATTCAGTATCATTACCCTCATCTGCATAGGATTGCCTGCTAATGCATAGTTACAAGTCCTGAGCCGTCCCCTTTAACAGCCACTATTCACTGACCTTGTTGTTTTCTGCCTGCCATTGACTATAATGGCAAAATTGTGATTTTGCAGGGAAAGCTTTTTTCAGGGTTTTTCTTTTATTTTCTGGCCGATCCTGCTTGCGTGCAGCTGCCCTACGCTTAAACAGTGGATTTTGCAAGTCTTGCATGGCATTCAGGATTAGTGCAGGAGCTCTAGCAGGCAATTAGTCTGCCATGCGATCCAGGAATAGCCTATAGGGGCGTGCACAAGCACTCCTGCACTAGTCCTGCACGGACTCAGCCCCTGTAAGCAATTACACCATTTGCAGGCGAAATCCATGCAAATGAGGTGAATTTGCATTCCAGGAAGCTGAAAACCAGCCATGCAGGACTAGTGTAATCTGTAGAAATGTACTCCACCAGTAACGGAGTACATTTCTACAAATTCCAAAACTGAGCCAAGACAGCTCCAAATAAAGGGTGCATATCATCAAGGAAGCATGCCAATGGCCAAGTATAAGGCCACTGGCAAAGAAAACAAGTGAAAAAAATAAAAAAAATCAACTTTTATTTATTTTTTTTTAGCCAATCTCGTCTGTTTAAGCGTAGGGCAGCAGCGTGTAAATGGGATTGGGGGGAAAATAAACCTAAAATAAGCATTCTAACTAAAATCACTATTCTGCCATTATAGTCAATGGCAGGCAGAAGGCAACATGGCCAGTGAGTAGTGGTTGCTAACGGGAGAGGCTCAGTGTGAGACATGTAACTATGCATTAGCAGGCAAACCTATGAAAATGAGGGGAATGATACTGAATCCCAGATATCCCCAGCATGCTAGTCAGCTCCCATCAGTGTAAGAGCAGGAATAGCTTGTTGCAAGCCTAGGAGTTAGCTGACATCATAGGGGAGTGTGTCAGGCATGCTGTAATTGGATTGGAGCCCTGTGGCTCAGGTTTGCTCCTAGCTTAGCACAGTTAGGCAAGGGGGGTGTGTCTGAGGCTACCTAGCACTATTTACATTGCCTAAGCATGTGTGCGCACCGCACACCAGGTTTTAAAGAAAAAAAAATAAACCAGGAAATAGCAGCTCTGTGCACATTTAAGCACTGTGTTTGTGAAGCACGCCCCTGGGCTTAAACAGGAAGGCAATGGGAAGGGAAAACAGCCGTAGGAAGGCAATCTAGGAGAACTAGCATAGCTGGCAGGTGAAATGTATCAGAATCAGCCAATTACACAGGCATCAGACAAGCCCAGCCCAGAAGGCTACTATAAACTATGCGAACACCTTCCCCTCTGGTTTTTCCCATACTCTACACCACCAGTGTATACAATCAGGGAAGTTTTAACGGACAAAACAACAAAATGATAGGGGCTGCAATAGCTATCATACAACAACTTGTGGAAGAGTCTAAGGGTGGTGAGGATGTGAATGCTGTCAACCAACCCACAGTGAGGAGACAGAGAAGAGTAGAAATGCACACACACCTGAACAAGAACTCCATAATGGGGCACACGCACAGACCAGAATTATAATAGAGCATGTGTCTGGGATGCTCAAGTCACGGTTCCAGTGCATGGACACATCTGGTGGAGTCTTGCAGTACTCACCAGCTACATGTACCCAAATTGTCATTGTATGTGCCATGCTATACAATATGATTCTGTGGAAACAGCTGCAGCAGGAACAGCACGGGGCAGGGCCACACAGCCCCCCCCCCCACCATTGCCAAGGCCTGCATAGGCACAGAGTGACTCAGAAGATGAACAACCTGAGCCTGCCCCAGTAGGCAGAAGTAGGCATGCCCAGGGCCCCAGGGGCCCTATATATATATATATATATATATATATATATATATATATATATATATATATTTATATATATATATAGCACAAACACTGACACGGTAGGAACCCAGGGAATAACACCTCCCTCTGACTCTGACATACAGTAAAAGAGATGCTGAACATGACACTACCTGTGCTCAACCATTTGTACAGTGTGTACCATGTGCACCTGACATAGGCAGCCCTGCAGCACCACCCTCAGTACTGGGGCACTCACAAGGTAAGTGACTCACACATGCCATTCAGGGAGGTTCACGTACCCAACAACAGCCTCAGCCAGCAGGACAGGTGTAGACAAATACAAACAAAGGCTGTGCTATGGCCTCTGAATAATGCATATGGGTAACCTCCCCCCCAGGCCTACACAGACAGACTACAGCAGGTCAGGCAGTCGGATGTTAGTTCTGAAGGGAAGGAAGACAGAAAGTAATATGTAGGTCAATCATAGCTAAGACCTGTAGTACACTGATATGCCTCTAGTCAGCATGATAGATTAGAATAAAGAATGAAATGGAGTGCCTAACATACCAGTACAGTCATAGCAAATATGTACATGTCAGGTGTGCCCCCCCCATCCTACGTAGAAATGTAGTAACAGTCAGGTGTGCCTCCCCCAATCCTGTGTAGGAATGTAGAAACAGTCAGGTGTGCTCCCCCCAACCCTACTTACAAATGTAGTAATGGTCTGGTGTGCCCCCCCAGTCCGATGTACACACTTTGTAACAGTCAGGTGTGCCCCCCACAACCATATTTAGAAATTTAGTAACATGTATGTGTAGGTATAATACCAGTGGAGCACAGATCCACAGAGGTGGCCAAGATAGCAGGATAGATTTTATCATCTGCACAATATGCAGGTATGTGTGTGTTAGGTTGGTGTGTGTGTCATATTGTGTGAGAGTGGTTAGTATGTATGCATGTTGAGGTGGCCATTGCTCACTACCGCTGATGAAAGGGACAAGTCCTCACAACTGCAGTGCCAAACACAATACCCACCTGTATAACACAAGCTAGCAGTAAGCCATTGCATATATATGATCATAATATGTGTCACCATCTGAAAGACTGACATGGCATGGCTGTTGGGCTAGATATACAAGCAGTACACAGGGGAAAGTACCCCAGACATACAGTATATATTGTGTCACTGTGAAATGGACACACCCTTGGAATAGTACATACAGGTATGCATCACATTATCTGGTCCTGTAGTAGGGGATACCAGTGTTGTCTGCCCAAACACTCGCAGATCACAAAGGAGGTAGGACTGATGTATTGAGAAACAGCTGATGTACCTGCACATACAAGCATAACTGAAATGCCCAATGCATATCTGTGTGTCAGATGCAAGTAGTGTCCATAGCACACATGCACTCAGCTCACGCAAACACCACCCACAGGTACCTCTTTGGTTGTACCCCTGCTGTGGGGAATGGGTACAATATGAACCCACCTGTATATGGCAATGGCAATAGCAAAAGAATGCAGCATGCAGTGCAGGTGTCCCATGCAGATGTGTCGCCAGCTGTAGGTAGCACCCTGTCAGCATCCACACCACTTGATCAAGACTGATAGAAGGTATTGGCATGAACACCTAGCACACCTACCCTGTCACCCCAGGGGAATATATTGTATGGCGATCTGAGACTGTAGGACTGACAAAATGCAATGGCCTGCCACATCTGGTCCACATCAACACCTAATGGCCCACAGGCCTCTGCCAAGGGCCTGTCTCAAATGTACTGCCAATGCATATTATGTCATGGACACCCAAATAACAACACAACACACTCCACATACGCCATATGCAAGACCATGTGGACAAACCACAATAACATCTCCATCATGTCCCACTGCATGAACTGTGAACCAACACACAGCTGTGATGGGGTGATAACCATAGGGAAAGTATCAGAGAATGTATGCATAATGTAAGGAAGAGGAAAGAATAACAGAGGGAGGTGGGAGCGTGGGCAGCATGGAATGTGCAAGGTCCGACACAAAGCTGTGTGCACACACTATCCCTGGCTGCAAACACATAAATGGGTGGCTACATACCTGCCTGTACACCACAATAGGGTTAATGTCCTGACTCATGGCCCTGCCTCTGAGTAACCTGTGCAAATCTGTACAGCTGTGAGGTATTGCCATAGCAATATAAGGTCATACTGTCATGTTGATGGATGTACAAGTATGGGATCCCCTGCGAGCACTGTACCAAGGTGCTGAGCCAGATACACAGACTCAGCAGCAAGTGCCTACAGCTCCCCCTCCAGGATGGCATAACCTACCATGAATATGTAGGCGTCTGCCCACAATACCGCACACAGCTGCAGTCAGCCTTGTCCCCCAAGACATCACTGTGAGCAGGAATGTCCACCTGACAGTGCATGAGGACAGAAAATATCACAGTGTATAACAGTACACATGTTTGAATATCTCTGCTAATAGCAGTACCATGTAGCTGAAGCAGCACAGACACAATCACCTACAGTACACACTATCCCCTGCACACTGTGTCCCCATATTGCCAAATGATCGACGGATACCCTGCAGAAATAGTTTGCTACCTGTAGGTGTACAACACAAAGGTCTGTACTGGAGTACAAACTACCTGGAATTGATCCACACATTCAATAAAGAAGGGCATACTGGGCATGCTCACACAAGAGAAATGAAGGCAATGTCAGACAACATACTTAAAGGTCATACTGAGCATGCTCATACACTTACACACATGAAGCCCATGTTTGCAAACAACAGTGGACCAGCCATATCTGGCAGTTGCAGATGTTAGTGCAGACATTCCTCAGTATGCACCACTCATGCTTTGCACACACAGTGGATAGGAATACAGTCATATATCCAAGGACAACACACTATAATAAGCCAAAAGTAGATGTTCATAGATGAGTGGAAGAGAGTGACTGTGACAAGGAGCCATCTAGGCCTGCCCCACCCAGCACACAGCCAAATGGCTACAATCACATGACGTTCAGATGTCACTCACTGTAGATACTAGCCACTGGTATCTTTCAGCATTACAGACTATGTGGTGCAAATGCTAGCTGTGCAATATGACTGTACAAGGAAGTAGTCATCTGGCAGCTGTATACACGTACCTGTGGAATATAACCTTGCATGTGCCCGCATGTGTTGTGTCAACCTCTAGATGAATGGGTTATGGACCATGCACACACACTGCCCTCCCCATAGCCCTACTATGACAAGCCTGCTGAGGTCATCCACTGTGAAATACACCTTTGGGAAAGTTGCAGCCCAGTAATCTCCGTGGTGCATCTTACAACTGTGTACTGCTGTACTGTGATAAGCTAGTTACATAGGAGTTCTAATACCAGACTTGGAAACTGTTTGTGTGTGTGTCTGTCCCTGCCTGTGTAGAGAGCAATGCTTTTTAGGCTAGTCATACTCCCTACAATTCAAATGCCCTACTTTGGCAAGGCTGCTGATGTCATCCACCTTGAAATACACCTCTGGGAAAGTTGTATCCCAGTAATCTCTGTGGTGCGTTCTATAAATGTGTACTGCTATAGTGTGATAAACTAGTTAGGTAGGAGTTCTAATCCCCGATGTGGCAAGTGTGTGTGTGTGTGTGTGTGTGTGTGTGTGTGTGTGTGTGTGTGTCTCTATCTGTGTAGAGAGCAATGCTTTTTAGGCTAGTCACAAGCACTACAATTCAAATGCCCTACTTTGGCAAGGCTGCTGATGTCATTCACTGTGAAATACACCTTTCGGAAAACCACAATCCAGTAATCTCTGTGGCATGCCCTATAACTGTGTACTGCTATTGTGTGATAAAATAGTTAGGTAGGAGTTCTAATCCCAGATTTGGCGACTGTGTGTGTGACTGTCTCTGTCTGCGTAGAGAGCAATGCTTTTTTGGCTAGTCACACTCACAATGCATCAAATGCCCTACCCTGGCAAGGCTGCTGATGTCAGTGACTGTGAAATACACCTTTGGGGAAGAAGTACTCCAGTTTTTCTCATGGTGGGTCCTATAACTGCATCATGCTGTAGTGTGATATAGAACTCTTTTACGGGTCTATCCCCACACATGGCAGTTGTGCATGCTTTGTGTGTTTCTATGTCGGTGTAGGGAGCAATGCATTTTAGGCTAGTCACACTCATTACACTTCAAATGCCCTACTGTGGCAATCCTGCTGTCATTCACTGTGAAATACACCTTTGGAAAAGAAGTATTCCAGTTATCTCCCTGGTGTGTCCTATAACTACTTCATGCTGTAGTGTGATATAGAACTCTGGTAGGGGTTCTATCCCCACACATGGCAGTTGTGGATGTTTTGTGCGTGTTTCTATATATGTGTAGGAACAATGCATTTTAGGCTAGTCACTCTCACTACACTTCAAATGCCCTACTTTGGCAATCCTGATGATGTAATTCACTGTGAAATACATCTTTGGGGAAGGAGTACTCCAGTTATCCCCGTGGTGCATCCTATAACTGCTTCATGCTGTAGTGTGATGTAGAACTCTGATAGGGGTTCTATCCCCACACATGGCAGTTGTGGATATTTTGTGTGTGTTTCTATGTCTGTGTAGGGAGCAATGCATTTTAGGCTAGTTACCCTCACTACACTTCAAATGTCCTACATTGGCAATCCTGCTGATGTCATTCACTGTGAAATACACCTTTGGGGAAAGAGTACTCCAGTAATCTATGTGGTGTGTCCTATAACTGAGTAGTGCTGTACTGTAATAAACTAGTTAGGTAGGAGTTCTTATCCCAGACATGACAGGTGTATGTGTCTGTGTTTGTAATTTGTATTTTGTGTGGAGGTGGTTGTGAGTGTGTAACAACTGGACTCAATGGGGAGCGGGTTTTGCAAATTTCTTATATGGTGGCCCTAGTATATATCACAATATCCACAGTACAGGGATAACAAATGTGAAACAGCCGAGAGGCTGGGGTGCAAATCCATACCCCTAAATGTGATATCAAGGCCAGATGAACAAAGTGAGCAACCCTAGTATTGTCTTCTAAAGCCATGTCTCATACACACACACACACACACACACACACACACACACACACACACACACACATACACTTGCCTAGGCAACAGCCGCTATGTTGGTAGTACCCTGCATATTGCCCACTGATAGTAACCATGGTGTGATTGCAGTGGGCTAACATGGGCATAGCAACCCAACCATCAGTCCAATAGGCACGTACATGCTGACAGTGCACCTTCCCATGTTCCCACTGGACACCTGCGCACCTGTGGTGCCATCAAATGTGACCCACAAAAGACATACCATGCCTGAAAACATGCCCTGTATGGACAGTTCCACTGACACCAGGGAATACCAGTATCATGCTATCAATGTAGGTGCTGGGTCAACCTGCCATCCATTAACATTTCCCACCACATGAGGCCAGGACTGGCACATCTGATGATATCAATCTGTGTAAACAACATGGACCAGACACCCTAGGTACAGTTCCACATGTCACTGTACATGCACCCATTCAAAGACATGCATCTGGAGCATTTCTGCCTGGGCCTCTGCTGAAAAATGGCTTTGTTCCAAGTCGGACTTTCCAGGTAAACAAATGTTAAAATAAATAAATAAATAAAATGTGGGAGGTGTGCACATCACAGACACCATCCATGTCATGGACTAAGGAACACATACATGGCAAGCAATGCACAGCATTAGCCGCACGCAATAGTCACCCAGGTGAATACAATACTCACCTGTGTGGTCAAATCCAGACACTATACCCCTGAGCTACAATGCAGACCATTGTCATGTGACCTGATGCCAGAGTATACCCATCACCTAGCCTTGTACAGCCGTCTGGCATAGTCGACCACTACACACCCATGAAGCAATGCACCCATGTATGTCAGTACTGGCACCCTGTGTCTGTGTGTGTGTTCAACTCGACTGCCACAAATAACTAAGAAAATACAAACAACAGGCACCAGAAACGAATTCTTGTAGTGGTCACCAAATAAATCCAAATAAGTAAAATCCACAAACACTTTAATTGAGCAATAAGTTTAAGCGCTTTTCGTCTACTAAATCAGTAGACTTCTTCAGAACTTCAAAATAGAAACTGTACAATCAATTTAAATAACGCCATGTAAAAAGCAACAGTTGACAGTAATAAAATTTAAGTACTTCTAATCAACTCAAAGTCATATTCTACAAATACAAGTAAAAATACGTGTAAAAATACAGGTACTTAACAACAAACCCTTATTCAAATCCATACTATTTAAATTAAAATGTTAAAAACATTATTTTAACATAATTCCAAAAACTCTATAATAACTATAATGCTTACACACTCCCTTAATTTCAATAGCCTAACCTTACTTAGGTAAAAACTTTAACGTCTTAAACTTTTCAACTTTAATAAACAGCTAATTGAACACAGGTCATTGAGACTTGGAAATGCATATGAATTCAGTTTTATCTGCCACATCAATTCTTTCTCTTCGAGTAACAAATGAAGAGGGGCACCTTGGTGGTTATCAATAATTTGATCTATTATTATGAACTTAAAATGATGATCCTTAAATAGAGGAATGTGTTTTGCTAACGCATTCTCTAATTTATTTCTCTTTATAGCATAAAGGTGTTCATAAATTCGGTCCTGGAGTCTACGTTCGGTCTTACCAACGTAGAACCCCGGACATTGTTGGCACATAGCCAAATAAACCACCATACGAGAGTTACAATTTGTCCTATATTTCAAGTTATATGTTTTTCCGTTAATATTAAATATATTCGTTTCAGAAATACTACTACACCTATTACAGCTCTGACATTTAAAAGTACCAGGAGTTCTAACAAAACGAGCTGGTGGTTTTTCTAATAAGTTTTTCAAATTTCTTCCTCTCCTGAATGTAATTTCAGGCCTGGTCCCCAATTTATTGTACAATAATGAATTAGTTTTAAAAATGTCCCAGTTATTTTTAATAATGTCGACTGTGACATAACTGTCAATGTTAAAAGTTAAAATAAGTCTGGGATAGTTCTCTTTATTAACATTAACAGGGTTGGTTGAAAAATCATTAGGTACGTTAGAAGAAACACTCAGATTTGATTCTTCACTAGTCAATGGTGTTTCAAAATGTATACCCAATATAGGTTTAAATACACCTGTATGTCTTTTAAGAGTAACTTCTCTTATAAGTGTTTCCAAAAGGGGAAGGGGGTACCCCCTAAGTGTGAACATTGATTTCAAGTGTTCACATTCATCCTTAAAGTCAGAATCGAGACTTACAATTCGGGCTGCTCTCACAAGTTGTCCTTTAACAACTGATTTCTTTTGAAAGTTGGGGTGACAACTTGTAAAGTGTAGGAGGGAGTTAGAATATGTAGTTTTTCTATGAATAGTAGCTACAAATGCTTTTAATTCAACTTTCTTCTCTAACCATATGTCTAAATAAGCAACAGCACTAGTACTAAAAGTCGAGGTAAATTCCAAAAAGGTAGTAGAAGAATTAAACACCTCAATAATATTTTGGCCAAATGCTTCATCCCCTTCAAATAGTATAAATATATCATCCAGGTATCTGGTATAAAAGCGAATTTTCTCCTTCAAAGAGTTGTTATTAAAGACATATTCTCTTTCCCAAAATGCCATCACTGTGTTTGCTATACTAGCCCCACAAGGGGGAGCCCATTGCTACCCCAACTTTCTGGAAGTAGAAATTGTCTCCTAAAGTGAAATAGTTGTTATATAAAATTATTTCAAGTAGTTCAATCACTAAAGAAGTTTCCATAGTGGAGGCATTTTTCATCTTAACCATAGCAGCTACCCATTCTGTGGCTATAGTATGAGGAATGCAAGTATACAGATCTTTGACGTCAACTGTTAAAAAATTGCAGTTGGAGTCAAAGTCTAAGGTGTTAATTTTGGTTAAAAAAGACCAAGAGTCTTTACAAATGTGCTCTTCATCCACAAGGTGTTTTTTAAGAATAGAATCAACAACCTTCGCACAGGTGTAAGTAGGTGATCCTCGACTGTCCACTAGAGGGCGCATAGGGGGATGAGTGATATCCTTGTGGATTTTGGGTATACCAAATAACCTAGGATATCTTGGGTATGAAATTAACATGTAGTTGTATTGTTCTTCATGTAGTCTACCTTCAATGAACATGTCCTCAATACTACTCTTAATAGTGGAGTATGCCCTATTAGTCTCTGATCTAGAACTAACCTGGTAAGCTGCATTATTAACTAAATCAGTCATCCTATTAAAATAGTCATCCTGATCGAATATTATATGTGTGTGTGTTGTATGATGCGTATGACCACATTCACACTCACTACAACCCCCATTGGCATACTGAAGCATCCTGTCTCTTAGACACCTCCACATACCCTTTGCCCATATAACCTCTGCATGACCCCTGTAGTGGACGTGACACCTGCACAGTAATGTGTTGTGACAATCCCACTAGTGATGAGTTGTATTCCTGGCCCTGCCAAGTGTGTCAATGTGTGTGTGTCCCTGTGAGAGTGTGGCTGTGTTGACGCTGGCACCTGTTCATGTGGACAGGCACATGTACTACACCTAACTTATAGCTACCATATCCCTGTTGCATCACATATACATTTTGAGAGCTTCGCACCATGTAACTGATGTGGTGCATCCAATAACTGCATAGGCATGTGATAGCACTACATAGTCATCAGGGGTTTGGTACCCTGCACTGGTAGGTGTGTAACACAAAAATTATTATGTTTTACTCTTCCACCCCCCCCTGACTTTTCTTTGCCTCTAACTGCCTTTCTCACTCCCTCTCTGGTGGATGTGGAGACTTACACCTGCTTTGCTTAGGCAGCAGCATGTGTATTTTAAGTGTTGCTCATGATCAGCTGATGGCCTCTGCACGAATTTCAGCCCTCATCTAGCTGATTGCATGTGGAACAGCTGTGGTAACATTCCCATAGCCATTTGCATGGAAC